>NW_019525216.1:207284-274784 GCF_002814215.2 Seriola lalandi dorsalis | reverse complement strand
TAACCATCTTGATACGCACTGCTCTTTCACCTGTCAACCTAGCGCAGGTGAAAGCGGTGGGCGGGGCCTGATCCAGATTTTTCAATGAGGAAGTATGCATCAAGCCCCAGGTTTCCATTTTGTTCACTTTTTATGTTCAACAAAATATTAATAGCAGAGTATTTAACATAGTTTAAAACATGTCTGGAAAGGAACTTTAAATGTTATCTGCAGAGCTTTTAATATCGTATGGTATCAGTTTTTGGTCCACATGAGCATCGTTTGGGGTATTGTTTCTAAAACAGCAGCCAGAGCAGTCTCAGCAGGGTGGGGATTGATATTGTTGTAGCATGTGGTCATTTCAGAATTACTTATAAGCAATTATTTCATGTGCATGCCATCCACGGGGGATAACAGCATTAGCTACATAAATGGATAATGAGGCCATGCTCATAATGAAAGCATACACTGACCATAAAGCAGCGTTATAGTCCGAAGAGGAGAAAGAACAGATGTATCAGGAAGACAGGTCCCCCCCAAACAATGTGAAATCACTCCAGAGACCACAGCACAACCATATAAACAGGTGTGAGTTACTCTGTCACTGTGTGTTCTTGTGAGTCATTTTATGAGTAAGGCAGGCTTGGCAATGTAAAGCTGTCAACATTTCCATACCCTAAAAATAATTACCCTCAATCTACCCTCTGCCCCACAGGCAGCTGGAGTAAACAGGCCAAGGATATAACCACCTCCATGCTAAAATGTGATTTCTCATCAGGAGGTGGCCACATGGTACAGAAGATAAATCATTTTCTATATGTATGAGAACTACAGTGCTGCCAAGTGCAAGATAAGAAGTCAGCTCAGTCCACTGTTGTTTACAAGGTTCCTTTTTATGAATTTTATTTATAGTGGATCGTGACCTCGAATAAGATTAGTGAGTCAATAACATGAATTTGCTAAGTTGCATTCACCGATAAGACCACACTGCAGAATTGTTTCATAATAAATATTTCCCGTAGATGATGAAACTAGGACAGGATTATGTTTAACAGTGAAACTGTAAAGTCTGACTACTGTATAATGACTAACAGCGGTGTGATTTTAATGGCTGCTCCTGCTGCTGCCACACACTAATTCAAAAATGATTAGTTAGTTCCTTTTCTTTTCCTGAATAGCAATGTGTGCCATCAAATTTGGGATCACTATGCATGATGTTACTGTGAGGTAACTGAAGTGGCCAATTGTCACCAAGGTTAATTATGAAACGAGAGATGCTGCTGATGTTCATGCAGCCCCGGACTTATTATCAACTGACAGTTCAACTGCTTTCATGGCTTAGGCATCAACGGACACTTCATCTGCTTTCAGCCTTTAAACTGTCGGTTCAGCTACTTTTAGTGCTTGTATAAAAACTGACCATTTAACTAATAGTGTGGCTTAAACTGGAAATTAAACTGAACAGCAGACAATTCAAACCCTTTCAGTGCAGAACTGATACTTCAACCGCTTCAGTGCTTCAACTTCAGCTCCCATCTAACATCTCACTTGCAAACATTTTCAGACATTTAATTTTCATAACAGATATTATTTTTTGAATCTAAGAAGAAAGAGACTTTTTAACCCTGACAACAAATGACATTTATGTTTGCAGTGATAAACTTAATGATACATGGAAAAGACACAAGAGGGGCCCTTACTGACTAACACCTACTGTATTATACGCCAAATGAGATCACATATAGGGAAAACCTTAAATGCTCTTGCATGTCGGCCAACTGTGACATCGTCCTGCCAGGGTGCAAAATTTAGCACAAATGAGAAATTATTGTATACAATTCTGCTACGTTACAGGTTCTGGGTTTGGGAATTGAGGTCTGCAAGCATTTGTTAAGGTATGAAAAAGACAATACATTTGTCTATGTGTTTCTCACTGTTATGTTCTCCAACACTACATCTCCTTAGGGACTGCCAAGCTCAAACCACAACTGTTCCTCAACCATTTTCACATTGAGTTGGCCCAGACTGGGGCAAGGCAATTTGGCTCTCAGGCCATCTATACAGTGCCTTGTCTGGGAATGGATTTAGTGATTCTGATCTTTTTTTGTGCCTATGCTCTTTTGTCTCCATTGTGAAGACTCAGGGAAAGAGAGAGAGGGAGAGAAGAAAAAAAAAAAAAACAAGTTTGACCGAAGCCCAGTCAATTATCTCCCAGGTGTTTGACTGAAGTGATTGTAAGCGATCGCGGCAGTTCCCACGAGCCCTGGACTGAGACGGGCTGGAATTAGCCAGGAACAAAACCCAATTCAGCAGAAGTGAAGAAACAGCAGTTTTGAATAAAACCAGGCACAGAATGCAAAAGAAAAGGCTCCCTGCAGAAGATAAAGTCGAATCTTGGCTCCTTTTTTCCCTCTTCGTCCATTCCCCTGTTACACACAGCCTATCATATAGCCTAGTCTTTTAAACAAACTGTGGGGCTGGAATTGTGTCTGTGGTGCTTCCAATACCTTATTGTATGGAGGTTAATTACTGGCAAGGCATGAGAAAATTACATTCTCAAAATAAAGTATTATGATTGGCCCCTCTGCTGGCTATTTTAAGTCATGCATGGTCTTCATGCAAGATAGCTGAGAGACGAGATTTTTAGACTTGTTCGATATCAAGTAACCTCGTTTCAAGTCCTCTATTAAAGCGACTATTCTGACTTGCAAATTACCTTTCTTTCCCAGGCCCCAAACACCATTTCCTCACGAAGATTAAGTTATAGCCTGTACTTGAGTGCACACAGTGTTGTAATAACACAGGACACTTTTCTATTGATAGCAGTGAATTTCCTTGTGTCTTTTCACGTCTCTCCCTGAGAGAATTCAGTCATGCTGAAGGGCAGCATTTCTGTACAGGGAAGATATTGTGGAGATTGACATTTAGAAATGGAGGGGGAGGAAAGTGGTGGATTTCTCAAGCACAACCTGCGGTGGTCTCAGCTAACGTATGTAGGTCTAGCCTAAGCTAGTACTGCAGGAGACCAGACACATTCCTCAAGTCAATTCTTAACCACTAAACAATGGTTAACTGGGCAAGGACTTTAACTCAGCCTCAGTGAAGAGTCTAAGCAGCGGCCTGCGTAGGTTTGCATGAATCTCATAATGTTAGGACTAGGCAATGATTATGCATTTTTGTCCCTGCTGGAATCTTATTTACTTTCGCCTTCCACATGAGATGGCCACATCAAGCATGGTTTACGTCCGCTGCACTTTCGCTCGGCTGCTCATGCTGCATGCCAGCTCGCACACATCATCACTAATAAATATGAAGCCTGGGGAAACTGGCTTCGCCTGATGCGGCAAAGGCTGGAGGTATCTGCCGAACTGGCAACCCCAGGTCAAAGAGTACATCACATGAAAGTTAGCGCTGCTTTGGACTCTGGATGAGCATGTAATCGCGAACTGGGGGACAACTCCAGGGTCTATAAGGCATTGGGCATGGTCAATACCACCCCAACAACCCCAACACCCCACCAGCAAATACTCACATACACATACACCCAAGGCACGCGCACCCAACCATAACCAGAAAATGTCATCTAGATGTTCATTTTAAACAATAGATGAGTAGATCTTTTTGTTGTGGCTTAATTTGGTTAGCATTATATGCTAGCTTTCAGCTTTTCTTGACTTCACACATTGTCTTTCATTCATAACAATCCATCTCTCTCCTCTCAGTTCACTGATCAAACATGGTGTGTGTGTGTGTGTGTGGGCTCAACAACTGAAAAGATGGTGGACCCCACGCACACAAACATGAAGGCGGTCACCCCTGTGTAGTTTGTCTCTGCTCTGTTTATTAAATTAAAGCAACACAGAAAGGAACAGTGCTCCGTGCAACTCCACCCTGAATCAGACCTCGAGGTGGCCTCACACTGAGCTGTGGAAAACCCTCCATAACAGGGGGAATGAGGGTGATGAAAGGTCCATATGTCAATGGCAAACACCTCCACGGGATGCTTGTGGTTTGGGAAGGCCTGGGCCAGGCCACACCCTAGCTTGTTGGCAGAGTGTGATATCCTGCAAGAAACAAAACTTTTTAAAAATGTTTTCCTAATCACCATCCCATGCAAAGTAGTCCCTTTAATCAAGCTCATCCTGTCACATCCTGCCCTCACAATAGGTACCTCTACCCACTGACGTGGATTTGAAATTTGCATTTAATGTGTTTTGTCCACATTGGCATTCACTAATAGTTTCCCAGAATTTGCTGTCCTTAGATGGAACACTTGAGCCAGCAGCTTCTTGCTAGATCACATGACGATGACACATCAGCATTTTCGAAAAGTTTTCCCCATCCACTCGACCATGCTAAACTGGCACTTCTAAATTTGTACTCTTTGAAGAGTACTTTCAAAGAAACTTGGTGTCAATGGTTCAACTTTTGCTACATTCTCATGGACAGGCCGAGCAGAAAACAGTAAAAACAAAAATAAGCAGAATTGACAGAATCACTAAAACTGCATATTTCACAGGTAGAAAATACAGTACGTCGAGACCCAGCGTGGATGCGTTAAGAGAATGATCCATCATGTGTATTATGTTACAAGATGATGTTGCAGTTAATGATAATCCATGAGACTTGTGTTTTTCATGCTTTCAGTAACACCCTTGGTAATGAGCAGCCTTCGCCACTGTGTTTGAGCGCGGCATCTGCCGGTGATTACTTTAGAACAGTGTTGCCAGTTCTTTGACATCAGTGAACTGACAGCAACTCCCACATCCCCAACAAACAAGCAGGAAATGATCTGCTGAGACTTGTGAATCGACTACAAATGACACAACAGCAGACTTTCGTTTGCCGCCTATGAGTGACCGTGCTGACAGTATAGCGTATGCCTACAATGCATAAATAGATCATATGTGGTTGCTCTTTAATGATCGCTGTGTAGGTATGTTGTTCCTGCTAATTCAATGCAACTGCAGCAAATACTCCACTGACTGCAGCAGCAATGTAAGATTGCTTCTAGTAACAACGAGAGGAATTGATCTCAAATCATGGACATGAAATAATAAGACTTAATAATTGCAAGGGGCTCTGGCAGAGGATTACTCCAACTTTCATCTTCTCACCAGAACCTGTTGAAACAACCTCCAACCAACATAACCAGTGCAGTGCAATGTTAAGTCTCAATCTTTGCTAATAACCCATGCTTTTGAGCCTGCCATAAACGTGTAAAAATATTCATGGGAAAGAATTGTAAACTGTATTTAATTTGGTACAAGGTAATAGAAAAAACATTATTAATGTAAAAAATGTGTGTATGAGTGAATGGCAGATGATGCTTGAAGTTGGCAGAGAAATACCAAATTGGGTTACAGTGACCTATAGGTGAAAATGAAATTCTGGCAGCCGTTGCGTTTTATTTCTCTTTGCTGTGTCTAGCCGCTTCTTTCGTGGCAAACACCTTCACACAAGCGCTACTAAAAACAGACAATATTGACACCTCCTCTACTGCAACAAATGGACAGACTGATTGAACCCAAATGAATTTGGAATTACTGTAGTCGCGTTGGGATTCGTCTCTGAAGATGTAGCCCAGTTACCAGAGGCGAGTGTGTACCAGAGACGAGAGGAGATAGAAATGGAACCTTTAAGTGGAAACTGTCTCTACTTTAATTCACAGAGGAAGAAACAGAAGCTGGGGTGTGTCAGTACTCAAGATAGATTGACAGAGTCGTCACTGGTTGAAGCTCAGGGCTCTCACAGCCATACCCACAACTTGTTTATAACATCTTATTTCCAGCTTGTAGCCAGGGGCCACTTCCGTGTGTCTTAGAAAGCTGTGCTTTGTAGCCACGCTAGCGTGAACCCCCTGATGGCTGGCACAGCCCTCTGATCTGACTCCTCACACTTTAGTCCACACTCGAGGGATCAGGGATAAAGGACCCTTTTCTCTTCTCAACCCCGCTTTTTCCCCTCCTCTCTTTCCTTCCCTCCTTCCCAGTATCTCTCCAGCAACCTCTGTTTTTAACAACTGCCTGCCTCTATCACTTGGTCTTTTTTAACTCCTTCCTTCACTGCTCTGCCTCTTGCACTTCCTCCCCCTTTCAGCTCATCTTCCCTTTTTTTCTCCCTCTCTGCCACTAGCTGTTTGAGTGCAGCCGAGGCTTTTTGTGTGCAGAGTGGCTCTTTATTGAGTGTCACGCTGGCCGATAATCGCTGTTAGCGGTTATCGCCCCTCCACACCAGGCCCATTAATTAGGCTTAATAGTCGAAGAAGCAACTTTTAAGGATGCACTTGTACAGCAATAAGGCCACGGTTATGAGCTGCCACTTGTTTGCGTGTGACTTCTGAGCGTGTTTTTATTAATGCTTGTGTGCACGCTCAGTTATTATTTGTGTGTTTGTCGGCCCCGGCCTAATCAGGGGAAGCCAATTGTAACCGACATGTCTGTGGTTTATCTAGTCGATGATGTGGCGGGTGAACAATGGTGCCAGAAACAATGAACCGGGGGAACAGTGTCAACCGAGATTACAAACGTCTCAGGGAGCAGCGAGAGCCCTTGGGGATGTCAGATCACCATATTGTAGGGCTAATGAGATGGTGACACACTGTACACAAAGGTGTTGTAAAACCCTTTCTCTGTGATGGCTCAGCCTGCTCGCCATGACATTTCAGCAGGGGTCACATTGAGGTGACACAGAAAGACAAGGTCCTCTGGTTTAACCTGTGTCCTAAAGAATGTCAGCCAGGGTTGTCTTTTGAAGCGAACGCTGCAGACAGATGTTTGAATGTTACTCAGATAGCAAGATAGCATTGTCAAGTTTAGTGGCACAATATGTTTTGTTGCTATTTCTAGTGAGTATAATCTTGGCGTAAACATGTCAACTTCTCAACATGCACAAGTAATGTGTTCTTTCAAATTCCCATGCCCATTAAAAGCCACAGGCTCATTTTCTATGACAAGCCCCAGTGAAATAAACTCCAAATATTTGTGCACGGCATCAAAAGGGGCTTACATCGCAGACAGCACGTCCTCAAACAAATATTGGCGAAAATGTTGGGGTGGGATTTTGTTAATTGATGCTGTCCTCTTCCCCTTTTAATCACATAAGCCCTGGATGAATCTTAGTTTAATTCGCTGATAAAATGCCTCTTTTTCCAGCCTTCCTCCAGTTCGTGCTGAAAGCTGAAGGGATCAGGTCTAATCCAAACTTCCCCCTCCCCAGTCCCTCCCCAACGTCCCATTGCTGGTCAAGTCTGGGCTGCATGGGAGAACAGTGGGTGGGGACAGGAAAACTGGCAGGCGGAGGTGGGGGACTGTTTGTCGGACCTGGTTATTCCGCTCCGTGGATCCCATCAGGCAAGTCGTGACATGTCTACATGTCTCGTCCGAGGCCACGTCCCACCTGAACGCCGTGCAGGGGGTTGGACTCGGCGAAGGGGAAGAGTGTATTTAACTGTCTCATCTGGTCACATTCAGTTTGCATCCCCATAGCAGCTTGTTATATGAAGTCTGACTGTGCTGAAGCCTTCCTTTTTTTTTTTTTTTTTTTAAGTGGTCAGCCTACCTCTGCGATATTTTATCAAATATTCTTTTTGTTTGCTTCGACTGTTAAATTAAAATGGTTCAAACTAAGATAAGCTTATCGCCCCAAAGGCTAACAGCTGCAGCTCAATTTCCCGTATTCCTCCAATTTCCATATTTTCTCATCTTCATTCAGCATTTTTTTTGTTCTCTGACTCTCCATTTAATAAACTGTGTACCTTCTCCATTTAGAAACATTCAAGCCATTTATAGCCGAGAATATGAATACGTCATCTTAAGCGGAACCTTTATGGCAGCCAATATCTCTCATTGTGGACCGTTTCTGGGCGTCCTCCAAGCGCCAATGAACCTCTGCCTGTGACTCAAGCGGGGAAGCCGTATGCATTAACTGTTCCACGATTAGCTTGGAGAGCAGTAGGTTGTGGAAATGTCCATCCTCGCAACCCCCCCCAACCCCCCTCAACCCATGAGCCATGAGTGCACTTTGAACACCCCTGCCCCTTCTGACAGTGGTGACACAAGACCCCCAAGGGAAAAAAGGAAATCCCCCCGACTAAAACGTTTCATCCGCCGTGGCATTTTGACTCGTTGAGTGGCAGTCGACGACTTCAGTTAAGTGTGGATGTAAGGAAGAGGAAGTATGTAACATGATGAAAGGGAAAGACAAGAGGAGTGGGGAAGCAGCATCCCATTAAAGAGAGAGTGGGATTAAAAGGTAAATCTACGGTGCGGCGGTTCATGCGCGCGAGGCTGAGCTGCGCTGTTGTACGTCAGCTCCGACAAACATGCAGCACATGTGTGCCGGCGGGCATACCTGACAGCGGACATGTGTCTATCTTTGTCAGACATTTACGTGCATGCGTGCGCCTGTGTGTTAGCATGTGTGCTCACATTTATGTCTTTGTTTGTATTTATATTCACTTGTCTCACTGTGACATCCGGAACACATGAGTGCAGCTGATTACAACCGGTGCTAAACCTCCATCCTGACTTTGCGACCAACACAAGGTCGGTTGTCCCCCGTGTTTCACATTCTCTGACCCCTCAGGTTTGACCTCTGCGCTCAGAGTACAGCTGTCTGCCTCATAAACTGCACCTCACAGCAGTGTTGTTGCTGTGGCACAATCTTTCTCCAAGATTACAGGGAACCTATGTTTTATATTTACTTCTACAGACTGTGTAATAAACAAAATTTAGTCTGACTACTGTGAACAATAATATCTAATTTATTCACAACTAATAAGATCCTGAAACCTTTTATAACCTTTAGAGTGAAAAGTTGTGTTTATTTCCTTGCAGGCATATTTTGGAGATCAATTTTTTTTTTTTTCCAGATTTTCTTTTTTGTCTTTTTACACTTTGATCTTAAAAAATGAGTGATGTGATAGCTTTAGATGAAGAGAAAGATTGCAGAGAGTCATTTCCCCACATGACTGCTCAGACTGAAAGAAACAATGGACCTCAACAGCTACTTAGGACAACATCAACACTAAGGCAGTTAAATCTGAAAACACTTTTTTCTTTTCTCTCCATTGTGTCCCCTTTTCAGAAGACAATTTTCTCTTGCCTCTAATCCATCAGGTGACTCATGTTAGGTGTCAGAGTAGCTAATTGCATAGTTCAAGTGTTGTTTTTAAGCTGTTATAATGTCTATTTTGCGTGACGATTTTGTGCTCATGAAATACTGATTTGACAACTCATGCAGGAGGTTGACAGATAGCAAACTGTTTTACGCTTGTTCACTCATCTGACAACAGAAACAAAAAAGACGTACATGTAAAGTTTGACGGTATTAAAGGAATAATTTAAAATTTTGGGAGATATGCTTATAGTAAATAAGCAGACTTAAGCAGAGAAGAATAGAGAATACCACTCTCATGTTTGAAATGATGGTAGGGGGGGGATTGTGCTACCTCCAGACACAGCCAGGCCAGCTTCATGTGCACCCTACGGATACTAGAGTGCTACTGATCTTCTCACCTGACCCTAAGCAAGTGAATACATGTATTTTGAAAATGCCAGACTATTCCTTTAAAAAGCAAAACAGGCGATTACAGTAAGTGACAGAACAGATGGATATTTATGCAGCTGAGATGCATTTCGTTTCTATATATCAACAGTATTTCTAGATTTAGCTGTGAGTGTGTGGAAGCATTGGAAGCTTTGGTTTACAAAACACAGCTGTGAGCTTGTGCTCATTTGAATGTGTTGTGTTTGTTTTGGTAGTGGGATATAAAGAAAGTAGTGGTGGGTACATGTATGGCAGGTCAACACTGCAAATTGGCCACAGCAGCATGTTTCCCTGTGGGCACACATGCTGTGTTTGACTGTATGTGCACATAACTTAGCAACACACACCAGTGTCAGGAGGCAGGTTAGCATTCTGCGACTTTGGTACTGCTATCGCAAAGTCCATATTCGTTTGCCCTCATGACTCCAACCACAAACTGAGGCAGGCATGTGAGAGTGCACGTGTTCCATATTTAAAGGATATGTCTGAGTCTGTGCGTGTGTTTTTGTGTGTTTGTGCGCGAGTGTGTGTATGTGTGTGTGTGTGTGAGTGAATGTGTGAGAATAGAAAGGGTTCAAGTTGACAAACTGCAGACGCCAACACTACGAGAGTGAGAGAGCAAGAGAGAGAGGGAGAGGGGGGAGGTCTGAGCAGAAAGGGTGGGGGAGAGGCAAAGATGGGGGTAAAGTGGAGGGGAGGGGTCTAAATCTGTGAGAAAACGTCTAATCCCTGGATTGCTGAAGCTTCGGAAATCCTGGAAATAGATTAGGAGCTTCGCTGGCCCAGCCGCCTTTAATAAGAAGGCCCGTTTGGCTCCAAAGTCATGGCACAGCACTTGCATAATGTGCAGAGCCGCCACTTCTTGTAATTATCGTTTCCCCTATTTGGAAAATGATTCAATAAACACTGATCCACGGTGTCCTGCGCATACTGACAAGCTGCGGATGGAACACGCAGAAGCCCTGGTACATGAGCAACACCCGCTCCGGTCCGACCACTAATCCAAATACAGCAGGAGGATGAGGGGTGCGCTAATCGAATGAGGACTGACCGTATCGATGGGAGAATCTTTGTGCTGTTTCTCTCCAGCCGGGCGGCCACTGAGCCGAGGAGGCTCCCGATACATTTAGAAAGGTCCGCCATCAGATAACAGGAAGTTGCAACGCTACTCCCGACTTTATCTGCTTTCACACATCAGCAAACTTTAGTCCTTTTTTTCTTTCTCCTTTTGGCATTCTCTGCCACCAACGTTGTCTCTGATATCTTTTTTGGAATGAGCGAGCTCTGAGGGCTGTGGGGATGGTGGGATGGGGGGTGGGTGGGTAAGTCATCTTCATCTATTTGCCCACAATGGGATTGCATTTTCCCTCTCCAGTGGCTCCGGTGTAGCTATGAGACCATATATTTCTCCTTCTCAGCAGGAAGGCTGACACTTGCAGCGGCAAATGTGTTGAAATCAGGATTTGATCGGGGCTTGCAAAACACCAGAAGCAAAGTCCCCGATTATGAAAAGTGAAGTGTGAACACACACACACACACACAAAAAAAGAGATACTATCATGAAATCAAGTTTTCTAAAGCAGTACCAGCTATTGCATCTTTCAATGTACAGATCTGTCAACAAAACTATGACAGCCAATGAACTTGTTATTTAGCATGTAGTCATAATAAGTACATTTGCAATAGAGAATGACCTGGGCACTTGTTGATCTTGTACAAATGTCATTCAATAACCTCACCTTCCTATATTCTTTGGTACGAGCACATGACGTTGATGTGCAAAAGGTCAGAAATAAAGAAAAACAAAAAACAGGCCAAGGCAAAACATGTGATCACAGCTGATATTATTTCTGTGTACAGCTGTATTATCATAGTAAAGCTGTTATTTGTATGCCAGTGATGTATTCTTTAATGTTGAAGGATTCTTGCGTGTGACAGAGAAGGAGTGCATCAACAGCCATCGCAGTGAATAATTCTGGTATTTAAAAATGACCCTATTACCAGACACTGGGCTCTCAGTGCTTGTCACCTGAAAGCTCACTATCGCAAGCAATTCATTCTCATCTATTGACACATCTGAAGCTCCAGTGGACAAGACTCCACTGCCATAATGGACGTGTCAGAATGACAAATATTAGCTCTCCTTTCCCTCAATCAATTAAGAAAACTAGTCAATGAGGGACTATTGATGACAAGATCCGTGATCCAGGGTCCTTTAAAGAAATAAGAGATTTCACTCCAGTATAAATAACTGCTTCCCTTCTGTTTTGCTCTCCTGGCTTTGTGCTGTCTCTTTCTTTTTGCCAAAATGAGGGTAATGTGCTATGAAAGGTATCCCAGATTTCACACCTTCTGGGGCCCTGAGAGATGGAGCGACCAGCTGTCCATATCACAGCACCCGTGTTCCTGGCTACCCCCGGCCAGAGAGAGCCACAGGCAGCCAGGGAGGGGGATGTGGAGTGAAAGCGAGGGAGAGAGAGAGAGGGGAGAGAGGGAGAGAGCCAAGAAGAAGAGAAAAAAAAAAGTGAAAAGAACTAACCAATTGGATCTTATCAGGTAGAACAAAACCTCTTTGAAGGCGTGCGTATATTTGTTGCGTTTACATACATCTATATGCACGTGTGAATGTGTGTGTACGTGCATGCATGTGTGGAGATTTACAGCCAAATCGCCTCGGTGAATCGTTAAAAGTCAAACTTTTTTGCTTGCTCTTTCCCTCACCCACACACACACACACATATATATATATATATATGCACTTATACACTATTACACACCTGAGAGGCCCAGATGAGCCAGGATTGCAAAACGCCAGAAAAACAGTGACCTAAGCATCCTGGAAATAGCGTTAAATCTGGCAATATCATCGATCACAACAACTTGCAGCTTTGCACCCATTCTGTGACACTGCCCTCCCTCAAAACTGTCCAAAGTAAGACATCCTTTTACTTTCACTGTTAAACTGCCCCCAGAGCACTTCCCCCACCCACACCCAAACACCAATCTTAAACGCGGGTGCCATAACGCTAGTGTGGTGTACTGCTCTAGGGCGCAATTTTCCATAGACTTGCTCTATATTGCCATCTGAGGGAGCTGGATCAAAATGGTATGGTTTCAGATGGGAAGCCGGAATATTATTGTAGAAATAATCATAGCGGGGGTGTAGTTTCAGCCAGCTATTGTATTCATGTCACAATGTCGCCACATTTATGCCTTCAAATCTCACACATCTGCAGAACCTTTTCATGTGTATACTTCCCCATATCTAAAATGCCAATGACAAGACAGGAAAGATAATGAGCTGATTAGCATGTGATTAAAAAAAGGTCTTCAACCAAAGTATTATTTAAAATGAGATACAGTGATGCATTCAGGTGTATCATTTGCAAAATGCACAGCCTTATATATATATATGTATACACAATTCGCAAAGGAGAAATGTATCCAAGCCTAAGCAAATATTGTCTCAAATAATCAAAGGTTGTTGTCCATCATGTGCTGTGACTTTTTTTTTTTTTTTTTAAAGTATATTTTTTTTGGGCTTTTATGCCTTTAATGGACAGCACAGTGGAGAGTGACAGGAAACAGAGAGAGGGGGAATGACATGCAGCGAAAGGCCGTCCGATGCGGGATTCGAACCGGGGCCAACTGCAGCGAGGACTGTAGCCTCTACACATGGGGCGCCTGCTTAAACCACTACGCTACACGACGCCCCGTACTGTGACTTTTAAAAGAATATTTTTTTCTTTTGCTTTACAAGAATCTTTCAAAAAACATTTGGAAATATATTTATTTGCTTTTCTTTCTGAGAGTTAGAGGAGAAGATCAAGGCCACTGTCATGTATGTATGCTAAATCACCAGCAGCTAGCTTAGTTAGTTTAGCTTAGCACAAAGACTTTTATCAGGAAAAGTGGCAACTTCAGCTTTTGTACCAACAAGATAAAACATGGTAATTAGTGATCTTTATAGCTGCTGGTTGGTGGATTTTGCTACCTCTGAACAAAGCCAGGCTAGCTGTTTCGCCCTGCTTCCAGTCTCTGTACGAATCTAAGCTAACGAGCGGCGGGATGTAGCCTCATATTCATCGAACAGACATGAGAGTGGCATCAGTCTTCTCAAGTGAATATGCTATTCCCTCCAACTTGTCAAACTATTCCTTTAAACCTCCAATAACTCCCTTTTTTTCGTGCTGTGTTGGACCATGTAGAAAACTGTTGACCAAATCAATCATGCTTGATAAGATAACAGAACTCAAGAGGACGATCGCATGCATCAACAAGTAGCCTACATCTCAACCTTGAGTCACATAATGATGATACACAAACCAATCTGTGTCCATCTTGCCGACCCAGAAAATTCATATCACATTTTTATTGATATCAAAGCTATTTTGGTCACCCCGGGCTACCGTAAAATACAGAATGGACACATATTTTGCAGCTATAACTGTAAATAGCTTCACATACTCCACTGTTCACATACACGTACAGAACAAGCAGCACTTGTTAAAGGGTCACTTGACGGGATATTTGTGGATTTATTATTTGTGACTTCAAAATAAAGGCTGAGCGTCAGCGGCGGGTGTATCTGTGATGCCTGTGCAGAACACTTCAACCTTCTTTTGAGCATAAATAACCGCACATTACTTTTCAAAGTGCTGGTCTCAGAGAAGGTTAGTCGTTTAAATGGGTGCCGGGGTCACTGGAGATAGTAGCCCTAAAAGTTTTCACCTGGAGAGAGCAGGGCCATTTATTGATTGAGAAGTGCTCATTGGACTATATCAGTGAATGATTGACTGCATGCTAATCCCGCCCATGAGTGTGGTTCAGTAGCTTCATTTTACCCCTCACTGCTTTCTGGTGGTGATCATTTATGCTTCATTTCTGACAACACATTTTCTATGTGAGAAAATGAGAAAAGAGGGAGAAAAACCTATTTGCTGCACTTTAAGTCATGAGGATTAAGTGTGTAAGTGAGGGAGAGAGTAAGAGAGAGAGGGGGAAAGAGAGAGAGAGTACAATACTATTCCAATCACAAGTGCCAGAAATACTGAGCAAATAAGCCACAGCAATTTATTCCAAAACAACACAAATCTTGTTCTTTTTGTTCAAATGAACGTTGTGGTTTTCAGGCTCGTGAAAAAGAAGACTATAGAACAAACACAGTTAGAAGACAAGGACGCAATGCCAACATCCCTAATTATATGCTATTCATGTTCTCTCTCATCACTTTGAAAGAAAACGAGAGCTGATGTAGCCGTTTTGCGGACGGCTAATTGTGTGAGCAACAGCGTGCACTGCCAATGCATGAGTAACTCTCTGAGGCTATTGCTGTGTGTTGAAAAATAAAATAAAACTCAGCAAGAGGATTGAGAGGCCTGGCCAATGTTTAGCGTTAGTGCTACTGTGGCTCTTTAGCAGTTGCTCTGTAGCCACTTCAGTAGCTATATGCATATGGTGCCTGTTTTTTTCAATCACCTGCGCTGCTTCCTTTTAAAGGCCAGCAGTGGCAGCGGCCTGCCTTTCATATTTGCACTGATTGTGGTGGCTATTTTGATTCTCCGGTTGCTTAGGCCAGACAACCTGCTGTTCATTCCAGTCACACACTCACCGACAGCCTGATAGAGGAGGAAGCCATTTTGAAGGAGTGGTCAGTCACAGAGGAATCAAAGTGTCTGGTGACTCAGTAAAAAACTTAAATAACAGTTAAAAGCCAATTGCTGTAATATTTCTTTTCTTTCCGTGCCCTTGTCCATTCCTGTCTGTCCTTGTTGTTGTCGAAGTATATGTCCCATCAAAGTTCTTTACCTAGGGTGAAGTTGGTCGTGCACACACAGTGTGAAGTGCATCTCTGAAGTCAATGTGATCCTAAGGCTCTCTAACTACCCCTGCAGTGTGACAGGGCACCGGGTCCTGGATCCCAACCCAAGACTGTCAGAGTCTTTAAGTGGCTTTGAGATGGGAGAAGTGATAGAGGCTAAGCCCTTAATAGCCATTTCTCTGTAATCTTTCCTATGAAAGGCTAAACTATGGGGGTATTGATTTGTTTGAAGAAGGGGGAAAAAATGGAGGAGCGGGTGAGAAAAGTACTCCATCAGGACGGGGCATCTTGAAATGTGACAAAGCTGTTCAGCGGCCGAGGAGATAAGCTCAGATTGAGCCCATTTTATCCGATAAACGCTGCACAGTTTGCTCCGAGAGAGCAAAACAAAGACAAACTCATCAAATCCAAGTTGACAAGACTCACAAACAGTGGTGCTCTTTCTGTCTTCTCTCTCTGTCTGTCTCTACCCAGTCTGCACTCTAACATGGTGGTGGTCACATCAAAGGCTTTTTTGCCTGGACAGCGTTGGCTTCAACCTCTAGTCAGGCGCTCTGGTTAACAGCGAATCCATTGTCACGAAAGCCGCACACAAACCCTGCGAGGAGGCTGGGAAGGGAATGTGCCACTGGTGTGTGTGGTGGGACTGCTTAAGTATCATAGGTCTGTTTGTACTGGTGTTATTTAGATGACTGCTTTTCAAATGACGCTAAGCAATGCTTCATGCTATATCTCACTGCACACGCCAGCACACATCTCCTGATAGATACAGCCCTGAAGGATATGGTAATTGAGCTATTATTAGATATGGCAGCGATAGAATTGTTCTCTTTGTAGTCTCAAAGAATACATATTCGTCTGTTTGATGTATTAAAGGAATGTACAGTATACCCTCCTGCTTGGGCATGGAGAATGATTTAAGAACCTACACAGTGTAATCCTATTATATATGGTTTATATGCTCGAACTTTTAAGGGCAGAATTTCACATCAGCATCACACTGATGATTCTACAACGCCAAGAAGAAGTGAGAGGCTGCCGCCAGAATCTGCAACTGTTTTTCTGAGCACAGAAGAGACATTTCCTCGCAATGTTGGTTCATCTGTCGCCCGAGGGAGGGCAGGTGGTCTCAGCCTTATTTCTGGGCTTCGTGTTTATGTTCACTTCACCTGGTCCTCCCCTTTCTCTCTCTCTCTCTCTCTCTCTCTCTCTCTCTTTCTCTAACTGCTTCCTGAAAACACACCGGAGCTCTGATCGGTCCTGGGCAAAACACACACTTCTCATTGCACCTCGGCCATAATTAAGACAGCCACACCAGCCCCGCTGTATTCCAGGGACCTGACAAAGAGTTGGCTCACGTGTATCTCACAAAAAATTGACTAAACTCTGTTTGGGCTACCTTCACTTGCAGAAAATCATGATAAATCTCTTTTATTAACTTATCGAGAGTGGGAAGACAAGCAGAGCATCCTTAAGCAGATGTAAAGGTAACAATTTCGATGTCTTCTGACACTTCGTCCACGTCCACACTAATTCAATTTCAAAACGTTTTAAAATGTTGTGCACTGGGTATGCCTGTGCCACTGTAAACGGGAAACTGTCTACTCTGCAGTCGGTTGCTTAGTTCCAGAAAGTACCACAAATGAAGAACAGTATAAGATAGTTATGGTGGCAGAAAAAAATTGAGAGCCATTGTTTTCTTCTAGAAAAGGGTCACATGATAGGAGCGTGACGAAAACAGGGAAGGATTACGTCGTGACTGAGAAGACCCAATCAGGAAGTGAACATGGGTGTCTGCGTCATCGTTTCCGAAAGTCTCAGATTCTGCCCGTCCAGACTAAAATGCAACCCTGAAGTTTTCAGACTCAGTGGCCACTGTGTTTCCAAAACTCAAAAATTGCAAAAATGATGTGTTTTAAAATGAAAAAGCACTGGTGTCTCAAATACACAATCCCAAGGGGCCAGAGAAAACTCTCTATGTATTTTTTGGTCAGACAGTGGCATATGTACGTCACTTTTGCCTTTCCTCTCCTGTCTCTCCAACAGTCATTAACCCTTGTCTGTTAGTCCATATCTTCCACACACACACAAGGTTCTTGACCCCTTGGCCACCAGAGGTTACTCATTACCACACGTGCGTATGTGTGTGTGTGTGTGTGTGTGTGTGTGTGTGTGTGTCAGGAAATGATTGTCTTTCCAACAGCCAGCAGACTAAGACTAGTCGAGTCAATAGGCTCCATTTAAAGTCACTGAGTGGACTGAGAAGGGAATTAGCAATTAGACATTTACAGTGCATTCACCCATAGTGTGCAACCATGCAATGTTAAAATTATATTAAAAAGGGAATTAACAAAAGATTTCAAAATAAAATACTGATAAGTGAAGCTTATTTGTAGCAGTTTGTAGCAGTTTGAGGCACCGCAGGACATAATAGACTTTAAATATTCATAAAGCCAGAATAGGTGTTCCTGTTTATTTTTAATAATCCCAAGACATTTCTCCATAGTGCAATCAAATTCAAAAGAAAACGGACAAATGGAGAAAAAAAATGGCCCTCAGCAGAACATGGACTGGAGGTTTGGGAGTTGTTACGCTCATTTATGCATAGTCATGTGTGCGAGCTAGTGGCTGGTCAGGGGTTGAGCATCCCTGTGGTAAGTCCACATTGGCCTTAGTCTGTCTGAGTTATTGGCTAACTGGCTGTTTGGCTGCGAGAGCTAACCTCCCACAGACGTCACTAGTACAAGGCTTATGCAAACATTATAGTGGAGCTATGAACACACAAACGTACAGTGGACTCATACACGGAGGTGGAGTAATACCAGCCAATTACACAATCACACACCACTAGACGTGAGAGGGAAGAAAATCATTCATACTCGCTCCTCTCCGCCTACTCTCTCACTTATCTCTCTCCCTCTCTCTCACTACACACACACACTTGCACAAACCTTGACACACACACACACACACACACACACACACACACACACACACACACACACACTTTGACGAGGACAGAAAAATCAATACTGATCATAGGGCCAGCTGTTTTGGGCCTATCACTCCATTGTGATGCCGAATGTGAGGTGATTCATGACAGGCCACGCTTTCCCACTCCCACGCCTCACAGGACGACTGATGGATTCCTCTTTCTTCTTCCCATCCCTCCCTCCTCCCTTTCCTCCCTCCCCTCTCCTCTCCCTCTCCCTCTCTCTCTCTCAGGTCCGAGGTGATGAAAGTGACACAGCGCAGAAGGGGTCTTTATGTAAATGAGATCAGTGATCCCGCCACAACCCCTCCCGCCCTACCCCTCGTCCCCCCGCTCATTTGCAAATCCATGCGTTAGAGCTGGTGGGCTGGAAAGAGGTGCTTAATGCAGACTAAGTGATGATGCTGCAAGACAGAATGGATGACCCCCCCCCCATTTTTTCCAGCTTGGTAAAGAGTTTACAACAAGAGCTGTGAGAGGCAGTCCTAAAAATAAATTTCATGCGTGGCCTCTTGTGGCTTACAGCTCCAATAAAATAAAAGCAACAAAGGTAATGCAATGTCACATAAAAAGAACATAATCTTTTTATTTTTGATCTGTAATATTTGTATGGAAATGAACTATTATTGTCCCAAAGAGCAATATAGTTATAGTGCTGGTGTAAGAGATGATTTCTGGTTAGTGCATTAATATTTAAATCAACTCTTGTGCGGTCAAAGGTGTGTGTTTATTGGACATTTTTACAACAGCTTCAAACGTGACTAGCCAATCAGATTAGACTGATGAGAACTTGCACATTTTCCTGCCTCTCCAGGATGAAACCCGAGCTCTTTACTCCCGTTGTGTGTTGTTATTGTGTATTAGAATGTCAATGTGCCTATGTCTTGTTACCCATACGAAGCAGCGGCTCTGTAACATAAATACAGGCCTTGAGGTACGCTCAAGAAAATGTCATGATATGGTGAAAATATCAGATGTGAAAGAAAAGAAGAAAGAAGTGGTTCTGTCTGTTGTAACACCAGGATGGTTGAAGCACACACACACAAACACACACACAAACTAAATCACCTGGAAATGGCTTATAGTTTTCTTAGCGCTGCAGCGTGACACACAAACACATAACACACACACACACACACACACAGACAGAAACGGAGGGTGTTTGTTCATATGTGTGGTGCGCGCACACATGCACACACACACACACACACACACACACACACACACACACTCCACTTTTGACATTTGGGGATTGTTTGTTTTGGTCGACTTCAGGCGGCAACCCCACCTGTGGCGATGATTCTGTTTTGGGTCCTGACTTGTCACACTGCGTGAGAGGCGTCAGGAGAAATGCCGGAGGCAAAAACTGGCCCTGTTTAGCCCCGCAGTATGCCCGTTTGTAATTGGCCAAAACGCCAGGCGGCCTGTGGCCATTTGTCAGTTTGAATAATTGATACAGGGAATGGTCACACTAGCAAACACGCTGGCACTTTCGCTCATATTTATATGCAGGCATTCCTCTCTTTTTTCCAAAGCTCTACGCACATAGTTTTCATGTGTAAATCCATGTGGCGTTATGAATTATGTATTCAGTTTCATTCAGATTAACATCTAAAAACACAGGCCCATGTACCATTAGTCCAACTAATCATTTATGAGACGTATAGAAATGAGTGAAGATACAAGCAAATGGAGATTAAATTGGAGAGATAGCCAGTCAAATTAACTGCTGCTTGTTAGGGAGGAGAAGATGAGATTCTTGTCTGCCGGTTTCTTGTTAATACAGGCTTCATTAATGACACGCTCACTTTTCATATTGTCATTCTTTGAAAATCATGAGCCATTAAAAAAAAACAACCTCCCTATTTAGCAAAGGCTGATCAGCCAGTCAAAACTGTCAAAATCTTGAAATCAGTCAAAACTCTTTTTCTTTTCCCCCACGACCCTTCATTCGTTGACATGCCCTTTTCATGCTGCACAGTCAAGAGAAAGGATAGTTTTGATGAGTGCCTTTTGTTTCATTCACTTTTTCTCCATTTCTTTTTTTCTCATGTCCTAATTAACTCCCTTTTGTCTCACCATGTTTTCCAAATGAGTGCTGTGATTCTCTATCTTGGTGTTATTTTTGTCGCTAATAAATGAAGGTTGAGCATGCATTGCCTTGTAATTAGTTGGAGGAACAATGCAAGACTGCAGCATTTTTGGCCTTGGTTTGTTTTGGTGTGATTCAGAGAGTGGGGGAGAGACAGAAACGGAGAGAGAGAAGGATACAGAGAAACAGAGAGGAAGCACAGCCAGAACCCTGCGACTCCCTGTTGAGAGAACATAAGCTGCGTTGCAGGACTGCAGAATATGCTGCCTGGCTTCTAAAACCAGATTAGCAATGGCAGACCATTGTATTGTGTGCCATGGCATCAGCATGAGATCAGTGTGCATGTATACAGCCTAATGAATCTGTCACTAAGTTTGAGGTGGTTGGGATTGCTCTGGAAATGAAATCATGAGTGGATGTAGCCCCTTTTTAGACTGACATCCCGCTAAATTGCTGTTAAGAAGACCCCTCATTATGCTGACTTTGCTTGTTCACATTGAACCAAACAAAAGCTTAATGCTGCCTCAGCGTGTGATTTTAGCATACACACAGGCGACGCAGTATCAGAGGCATGATGATGCTTCGGCGTCCCATCTCGTGTGTCAATCTGCGCCTCGCCAATCAGAGCGTTTGCCCTGTGAATACCTCTACTACCGTCTTAACGCCAGACAAACAATGCCCCCCCCTCCCATTCCACGTTTGTACCTTTCATACTGAACAGCCAGGTGGAATAAAGGTGCAACATTTCCGCCTTGAACAAGCTGTACAAAAAGGGCTTGTGTTAAAGGTCATGTGTATCTTTACCTTGACATTAATTTGTGCATAATAATATTAGACAATGCATTATGTGGTCACTACACAGTGCAGTTGACTTTCTGTTAATCTTAAAGCTAGACTGGCTACATTGGGCAGAATGGAAAATCGCTATGAAGATGCTATTTGTGAAAGGGTAAGGTAAAATCTGTACTGTTTAAGTTTCTCTATCAAACACTTCTGTAATGGTGTTAAAATAAAATGCATTGATTTGCTTTTCTGAGGGGCCTATTTCTGTCCCAGCACCACACGGTCACATTTTGCTGCTAGGCACGAGTAAACCGCCCACTATCGATCAGCAAACGTTCTGATTGGCGAGGCGCAGGTCATCTCTCAAGGTGGCCTGGGCTCAGATTTGGCGGGAGGCTACGGTAAGCAGCATGGCTGCAGGATCCTTAAGATGTAAAACATGGCACATAATGTAAACGTATAGCTACATTCACAGTTTATACTCCTCTGTACTCCCAGCTCTGCGCCAATCAACACACCTCTGTCCACCCTGACAGCAGTCATACCGCCACTCCCTCACTCACTCACTCACTCCACTATTTTACTGTGAGCCGTTAGTCCTCGCTCTTTATAAAGAACACACAACACAATTGAAAACCCATTTTTATGATATGGGACCTTTAAAGCTAGACTGGCTGTATTAGACAGAATATATGCCCATATGCTTGACTCAAGTTTTCAAACGCTACCAGCTAGAGACGACATTCTTCCCTCTCGTGTTATATTTTGGGAATACCTACTTTTGCAATCAAACAGAAAATGTACAACAGATTTATCTACAGGTTGAACTAAACTGGTTGTATCATTCCTCAGTCAATTAGGCCGAATAAGCCCAATTATGGCTGCAACTGATGATTATTTTCAATATCAACTCCCGTTTCGGTTCTTTATTTTGATTAACAGATGAATAGCTTGCAAAGATGACATCCTCATATTCCTGGTTTTGTCTGGCCAACATTTCAGAACGCAAAGATATTCGCTTTACAAAGATTCCTCACATTTGAGAAGCAGGAACCAGAGGATATAAATGACTTAAGAGAATTTATATTTTTAGAAAAAATACACATATTTTCTCTCTTGTTGAGAGTTAGCAGAGAGGATCAATACCACTGTAATATCTACTGTGTCTGCTAAAGCTACAGCTGACACCTGGTTAGCTTAGCATGAAGACTGAAAGCAGGTAAAGGCCAAAGTAAAAAAAAAACAAACAAAAAAAAAACTACCAGCACCTCTACAGCTCACTTATTTGATTGTTTTTGTTTAATCAGTACTAAATTATTCAGTGTAACAACAATGAATCCTTTTACAGGTGACAATAGGAATCCTCATCAAAAACATACTTTGCCATTTAAGACTTTGGTTTTGAACTGCTCAAACAGGTTTAAAGTGTTAATTAGTGAACTTGAGAGGGGCTGGCAGGTGGATTTTAGACAAAGTTAAGCTGAGCTAACTGACAGCTGGTTGTTGCTTCTTATTTGCACGAGAGCGATATCATTCTACTCACCTTACTCTTGGCAAAGAAGAAAAAAATAATATTTTCCAAAATGTCAAACTATTCCTAAATGATTACTTGATTATCATAATTGTTGTTGATACATAATTTAAACTATGAACTAGTTTTCTCAGCATTAAATATGCATTTATATGTAGGGATGTGGAAAATAAGTGTGCGTGATCAGTGTGTGTTTTTGTTTAGGTGTTGGGCGACAGAGAGCATCAGAAGTACCTGAGCACATGGACAAACATAGCTTAGCTTCAGCACGTGTAGCTCCTGCCTATCATCATTGTGTGTGTGTGTGTGTGTGTGTGTGTGTGTGTGTGTTTTTGTGCGATGCATGTGCATATCAGCATCTGAGCCACATTTGCAATTCACAGCAGCCTCCCTCGCACATTGTCCCAATCTCTGCCTACTTACACTGCTCTTTTTTTTGTTTTCCTCTGTGCATTGTTTTGGCCTGCAGCTATTGTATCTGTTTAGATTGACTGGTGGCTTGGCTTTACCTCTTGGCTTCAGGATGGGGAATGGGCTTGCAGAGAAGGGGGTAGATAACAGAGACAGACAGGGTCCTGATCACCCACGCTACACCCCCCCCCCCCCCCCCCCCCCCCTACCAAAATATTACTCCACAGTGTACGCCACCCACCAAAACAAATAGGACATGTTAATTTCCTTTCCTCTTTATCTCTTCTGTCTCACGCAATCTCCTGTCTCTCCTTTGCAAGTATTCCCTGCCACTCAGCCCTCGCCTTTTTTCCTCTTTTTTTTTTTTTTATCTCATTCCATACTCCTTGATTCTCCGCCTCTGTCTCTCCTCATTTCTCCCCTCTCAGGTTTAGCAGAGAGGAGGAGTGCCAGTGATTAGGAGGCGTTAGAAAGAATGGACGTGCTGTTCCCATAAACTGCTCTGTGCTGTCAACACCAGCTTTGGTGGAATGGAATCAGATAAAAAAAAAAAAAAAAGGAGAAAAAAAAAAAAAGAATCACTGAGTGTGTGTGTGCAAGAAGGAGGTGGGGGGGTTGGGGGGGGTCAATTAGGAGTGTAGCCCGCCAGCACCAGTGAGACACATGACTCTCTTGCCTACTACTGTAAAGTCAGTTTGCCCTTCAGCTGAACTTTGGCTCACTTTAGCTCAGCAGACCGGGCCAGACGGAGATGAGAGGTGGGGAAAGAGGGGAAAAAGAAAAAAGGCAGCGAGAGGACTGACTCACAGTGGTGGAATTAATACCCCCACCCCTCTCCTCAAACGCGCACACACGCGCACACAAATATTTGGCAACATGCAGAGCAAGTGATGTGACACTTTGGCAAGGGACAGGGATACGGGGAGGGGGGTGGGGTGGGTGCAGAGAGCAGTCTGGCAGAGTCTACCAGGGCAAAGGGAAGCAGAAGTTCCAATGGCATTATCAGCTGCCTGCGGTGCTTCTTCTCTTTCTCTGTCAGTTCATAAATTCATATTCTTCTGAAGAGATTAGCAATCATGTTACGGTAACACCAGAGAACATGCACATTGGGATTTACACTCACAATATTAACTCTAACCTGATTCTTAATATGGAGACATTTTTAAGTGATTATTCTGAGCAAAAGTGAAGCATGAGGAGTTATTGGGATAAGAACACTCCTGGTGGATTGCATACAGTACATAAATGTCACAATCATTCATTAATTCTTTTATCTGGCAGTGGATGTGGACACAATTTCACCTCTGAACCTGTGGCTCTAATAAATCAGGTTAAAAAAACACACTAAAACAAGAAATCAGAGTATGAATAGTTTTAGTATGATTTAAACAGAAAGTTTGTAAACGCTGAGAGAGTTTAATCACATCCACAGTAATAAAAGACTAACGGATAAACTGGTATAATTTCTAAAGCAAAAAGCACTTTTAAATTGAACAGAATTATGATAAAAAATCAATCATTAATGAGCACACTGAATCAGAAATTATGCAATGTCACAATTTAAAAGTGTGACGGTAATGTCATATCATTATTTGAATTATTTATGTGCACAATGAATATCAATATGCTCTGAGGAAAAACAATAAAAGGTAACTGACATTGCTTTGTGAGATAGACAGTGCCACAGGCCTCGCAGCGCAACTTCCAACAGTGGTCAACATGCAGATTACAGCGATGCAGCATCAGTAGTTCTATATCACATATTAAAGTAATTTCTTCATTACATCTGAGGCATTATTATACTGACAGTAAAGACAGCAGCCACTCCGTATACACAGTGATTCAAATGGTCGACCACCAGCGCTCTGATTTTGAAATGTCCAGCACAGAAGGAGATTGCTTCGTGGCAGAGAAGAGGATAAAGGTTGAGATTCAAATTGTATTATTAACCTTGAGAACAGCAGCAGTCAATGTCCATTTAGTAGCTCTTCAGGAGCTTTCGTTCATACCGCATGATCATCAGCAGATGGAATTGTACTTGTTCAAATTTCCTATTCTTCTGAGCACTAAGGACCTCTCATCCATGCTGATTCCAAGTGAATTCACGTGAATGAAGATGGATAATAAGTCTGTGTTCTGCTTAGAGTGTAACTGTTAATATAGGCTTCATTTTTTTTTCACTGTTGAAATATTTCTTCCAAAAGAGGTTTTCCGTAAACCTATAGTAACCTGAAACACGTGTAATGACAAGCAGAACATCTGCTCTGCAAAATGAATGAAAAATCCTTATGACTAACGTGCTCTTAAACACACAGTATGTAATTTTCTGCTGCTATGGGGTCTCTCAATCAAAACAATAACAAAAGACAGAGTTTGGTGATATTGTGAAGTAGCGTGGGATCATGGGTGTTGTTGTCTTTGCCTGGTTAGGATTCAGTGTTAATCGTTCAGGAGGTTTTTACTGGGAGCCAAATGATCCACAGAGCTCTCCTCATCTCGACCATGAGGACCAGGTGATTAAATCCAGTAAAAACACTGAATAAAGCAGTGTTTCATGTTAAAAGTCATCACTAATGGGCTGCGAACCGAGCTGCCGCCAACAGTTGCTCAGCTTGTGTGTCTGATAACTTTAGATCCATAGGTCCGATGACTAAAATCCTTCATCTGGTCAAAATACATAGTTAAAAACAACCAAGATCTAAAAGTGTATTGTAAAAATGTGGCTTAAAACTGGATAAAAAGTCCATTTTGAGCTTCTGGCAGACAGACACAATGTTGACGGATGCGCAAATGGGATTAGACAGCATTGACATGCAACCAAATCTAAGACTGTTACCTCGATTAAAATGGATGTATTTGTCTTGGTTTGAAAAATGCTGGAAACATTTTGGATAATGTAAGTACACAACTGAATAAAATATGTGACATAGGTGTAGTTGTTTCTAGGCTTTTTAATGCAGAAAAGTTACATATTATACCTTTAACTTTGACAGTCAATAAAAATGCCATGGGTCACTAAGCCTCAGCCACAGTGTGCCTTGTTTATTGTAGTTATGTCATTTGATACTCGTGCTTATATAATCTTAAACGTTACTTTCAAATAAAATGTGTTAGGGCAGAAGAAAGAATAATTTAAGTATAACGTGTATGACTTTATATTTATATAGGTCTGTGTTACAATGTGTACCTTTCAACATTCGCTCTGCGCTTGTTCTTGATTCCACTGTTGTGTGGCTGGTGTTTAGTGTGTCACTGCGATTGCGTCCTTTTTAAACTTCCTGCAGGTCTCACATGTCTGCCTGCTAAGTGGCCCACCTGTCTCTGTGTTCCCGCATAGCCAAATTAACAGGACATAAGACACAAAGCCCTACCTGTTTGCTACATATTCTCATTTGCAGTGGCCACGCATCATCTGCTTAGAGAAATCAGGGTGAACCGTCAGTATATCAAAGAGGCTGACATTTACTTGGAATGTAATTGTGTGTGTGTGTGTGTGTATTTGGTGTCTCATCTTAGTGTTTTCTAGTTCTGACTCTTGGGTTTCTTCATCTGCCTCTTTCCTGTAACACAACAACGAATACAGTACCGACACATTTATTTGTGGTGCATTTTGAGCTGCCTGTGTTCGCAGGCGTTAGATTCACAGTGACAGGGAGAGATGGAGGGAACAGAACGAGAGGAGGCAAGGAAGCAAGAAAAGAAGGAACACAGACAGAATGACGGAGTAAGAGTGAGTGGCTATTCTCTCATGCTGAGTGAGTGGAGTGTCAAAACAGGACTGAAGTGTAGCAGTGCCATGAAAGATTGAATGCTCAGCGAGACTCCATGTTCCACATAGAATGTACAGACAGACGGGAACAGACAGAAAGAGAGGGAGTCACGGTGATAATGTAAAACCATAGAAGGACTGGAAGTTCAAGGAAAACATCACAGTGGGAAACCTTCACGCCGCAATGGATAATAAGGCTAATATAGTATAGTAATGAGTCTGAGTTGGCATCTTAAGTTAAAGCCTAGCTCTCACTCTCTGCAGTAAGCCATTCCCAGACTCCCTCCTATTTGCTATTGCTTTCCACTACTGCCCAATAAAGCAATAATGCCAGAAAAATAATCTCTAAAAGGATCATCAAATCGTTATGGATTCTCATAAGCTCAGAATTCACTGAAAGCTGGAGATGTAAATCACAACTCTAACCCAGGCATTTCCAAAAACACCTGTTCTCTTGTGACTGATGTTTGTACCTTGAGCCACTAATTGGTACTTATGGGGAAACCCTCCCATAGACACTCCTCCCTCCATCACTCCACACATGCACACATATACACACCTAGGAAATGGATTGACCTCATTCACAGTGCTTGGGGGGCTACATTAAAGGGTCTCTCACTCTCTTCCTGGTAGACTGTCAAAAAGCGGGTGGTCACTCTAAGTGAGAATCATGCCCTAGTTTGGCTAGCTCTGTTGGGAACCATGTGGTCTTTTGACAAGGCTTTTAATGGATAGGAGTGTTCTATGTGGATCAGGACCTTTGCGGTATATTGAAGCAGCTCTCTGAACCTTTAGCTTGGTGGACACTGCCTGTCAAGGAAATTCCTATTACTATTCTGAGACTGGATGCTTGTGCTTTGTGATTGGGCCTACAATTGAGCCTTGGGGAACTCCATATAATTCTTGTCTCTTTCTCAAGCCCTTGACAAGAACTACAGACCTTTTTGCTTTTGTAGCAATAAAGTTCAAATCCTGACCAGTCTCCATTGTGTTACCTCTGTTCACATCATTTACATTTTTGTTTTCATGGGCAATCCCATGTCCCTGAAGCTAGCAGTGTTCGTGTGGTCTTTGTTACCTATTTCAAATGTTTCATCATACACAAGTGCTGCAAACATGCCAGTTAACACGCATGCAGTCCATGCTAAGACACAAAAAAGCACACAGAGATACCCACATTCAAAGAGCACGCAGCCATAAATCATTTAAAGCACAAGTCTTCTCTGAGAAAAGCTTCGGATAAAAACAGCCCACCTGAGTCCAGCAGCACATAGATCAATCATGTATCACAAGAAAGTCAAGGGAAGAGTGGGATAACAGAAAGAGGAGTAGAGGGGGGGAAGAGAGGCCTTCTCAGCTTTGAGCACCCTGAGGCATGGATCCCTCTCCTGGAGCTGGTTCTTGCATGTGGGAGAGATACTACATGGAATGGTCATGATGCACTTGCAAGCTTGTATTTAAGGTTCCTACATTTAAAGGCCGCAGCTATCCATGCACACAATGCATAATGCATCGGACGTTCAACCCAGTGTGCAATTAGCAGAGCTTACATGCAAACTGTGCACGCATCGAGCCTCAGCCACTATAGGACAGTGTTAAGGCATCAGACACTCCTCACCCTCCCCCACTACAGCCCCCTGTACTTTCTTCATCTTGTCAGAGTGAGAGAGGAAACGAGGATAAGATAAGGCCAGGCTATCTGCTTGGTGTGCCCTCCATTTGAAAGGGGCAATGTGGCGCTATGCAGAGAAGGAAGGAAAAAGGGGAGGTCTATCATAAAGCAAGCTTGTTTCAGGTTAGCAAAGGGCACTCCGTGACAACAAGCGGTAATCCTTCTTTCCCAGGCCTAAAGGGGACAGAGCGATAGTATGGGGAAAGATTGAAAAAGAAGAAAAAAGCCTGCAAAAGAAAGATCGGTTCAGATATATGGGCTGACCAGGTGCAAGGAATATTTTCCTCATGAATATTTTAGTTATATGGTTGCATTTCAGCACAAACTCCTTATTAATGAGGCAAAAAGTTCAAATTAATCTCAGGCTTCTTGACAAACATCTCAGTGGCAGAGACTCTGTTGAGCCATCAATTATGAACTCCCCATTCATGAGATACTGTGGTAATACAAGTTCCCAAATCCCTTAAAAATAGTCATCTTTCCTCTTTTGACTCCTTCACCTAACCCCCCCAGACTTGCAAATAGCCTGCGCTTGTTGGAGAGAATCCGTCTCTGTTCTTGGACTAACTGAGAAGCAGGGGTAGCATTCCTTCAAAAAGCCGGTTCTCCACTGCCTGCAATCTATAAAATTGCTGGGGAGGATCAATCTAGGTCTGAAGACGTAGCTAGAGTCAGTCTTCCCCTGAATAGCAGGGCTGTGTGTAGCCTTATCCCCTGATGGATGTGGAGAGGGCTAGCTTTAATCCTGGACTAACAGCCAGTTCTCTGGCCCTTGATTGCTGCACAGCACAGAAAAACAGCCCAAGGGGCAAAATACAGTCCTCCTTTGATACCAAGGGACCAAGCTAAGATTTATATTTTTGTATGACTACATATGTTCATACATGAGGGGAGGGAAGGAAAAGAGAAAGAAAGTGTGAGAGAAATGCTGATTTTATTATTTGTGGGTATTGGGTTTTTGTTCACTCCTAAATCCTGGCCATCAATAACAATCTCACAGAATAATAAGGCATAAGGACCTTGAGCAGACAGAGCGAGAAGGCTTTGATTTTTACATTAAAGCCAGCACACACATGCACACACACTTCTCAGAAATATTCTTTTGAAATACTTGTCTAACCTGTATGTAAACTGTATCCTCCTGATATCGAGTTGCTTCATCTTTTATACCACCAACATCTCAGTTTGCACAAATAAACATCCTTCTGTAACTCATCTGTTTTCCTTGTTAATTTTCTTATGTCTAACTGGTATAAATTTTACAAGCGACGTTATTATTACAATGGATTTTCCCCTATTTAATGTTATCAGTGTACTTGATTAAAAAACCAAAAAAAAAACCCCCAAAAAATGGTTAGTGTGTTCCAATTGGGGCATTTCCACCACATTAGCCTCAACAACTCAACAACTAATACAGGTCTTGACTGTCATTTGCCACTCAGGTTAAGGCTTTGGATCACAGATCAATGGGTTGTTTGAAAATTGCTGGGCAGTCAGAGTTTTTAGTTCAATTTCCAAACCTGCTAAAGCATTCCCATAAATATTTTAGTTAAAATACATGTTTTTACAGTGTGCCATTATGACCAAATATGTCCAACTCTTACATACACGTTAGCAGGTTGTTTTCAGCATGAGCCCTTACACCTTCAATGCAAATATTTATGGCTCCCTCAGCTGCTTGACCTATGTCCGTCTTGACAGCTAGAATGGCAGGCTTCTGTCTGTTTATAAAGACATGGGGTGCAAAAGCTCACATATGGTCATTAGCATGCTGGACGGAGAGCAACAAATTAGGGCTCTGGATTAGCAGTAAGCTTTAGCTCATGTTAACATTTGGAGGGGGAAGAGGTGTTTTTAACAAAGACTTCATTTGGGTGGCTTGCTTGCTCCAGGCAATGTTTTCATGTCATTATTCAAACTATGCAATGTAGTCTAATTATTTCAGGGTGTAGAACATAGAAGATAGTTGTGAAGTTGCATTGCTGAATGCACAGTGCTCTGTGTACGCCGCCTTGATTGGATGGGTTAATTAAAATATGGTTAAGGTGAGCTGCATTTCAGCATTGAGAAATAATAAAGTTTTAGCAAAGCTTTCAGGTTATCAGGTTTCAGTGTGACTGTATATCCTGATTTTTAATGGGTAAAAATAATTCATTATAACACCTAATTACTTAAATGTGCCAATCCCCTGGGAGCAAAGAAGTTGTTAAAAAAAAAAAAGAGAGGCCCCCCATGGTGACAGTGATGCCCAAGTCATTGAGGGTGACGGTGTCAACTTTGGCTGGCACCTTGCCCAGCCTCTCTGGGGACCACATGTGGCATGCACCATTGCACTGTTACATGTCTGTGCCAACAAGCAACCCCACCTCCTGCCTTTGCCCTAAAATATGCCCCTTTAAATGCACTCACCTGCCAAAATGTCCTCATGCACAACGGCCCGTGCAACCTTTAGAAAACCTCACTGTCATCTCTCCAGCTCACCCAGGAGGGCAGTAAATGAGGAAAATATACATTTTAATTGAGCTACTTAGAGTGCCTTATGCCCTTGTGCAGGTGAAATGACTGTAACTTCTATACACACACAGCATACAGTGTACAGTGTTCCGGATCATCCATCTCCGCTGCCAATGAAGCTACCTTGCCCGAGGGTGCAGCTACGCACTGCAATACCTTCCTTTGGGGACAGGGCCACTGACACTTCCAGTCACCTTTTCCAGTTCTATTTCTACTTCTCTCCCTTCCTCCCTTCCTTTAAAAACTTCCCTTCCTCCTTCATGCTGCTGCAAATAAACAGCGAAAGGGGCTTAAGGGTGGCCGAGTGGCTGATTTCTTTTTTCTCCACGCTCCTTCCCATTTCCTCTAAAGTTACGGTCCCCAAAAATGGGCTTTAATGGGAAACTGAGGACAAGGTAAATGGGGACTTTATCTGGCCATCAGTTTGGCAGTTAGAACTGCTGCCGAATGGGCTTTGAAATCTCCTTAAGGCAACTCTGAGGTGGGGAGAGGAAGAGAGACAGCAAGGTGGGGTCAAAAGTAGAAGAGAGACAGAAGGAGAGAGAGAGAGATAAGGGCTATAAGGGAGGGAGTTAGGACAGTGAGAAAGAGATTGCAAGTGATGGGAGACAAGGGTGGCTGAAAATGACTGTATGAGCAGAGTGTATGGGGGAGAGGGAGGAAGAGGTGGAGATATGATCGGTCAGGGAGGACTAGAAGAGGTCAGAGTTGGATTAACCTGCATAAGGATTAGACAGCACTGTGAGGGGAGCCTCAGGCCTACAGCAGCTGTTGCCCAGGGTGCCAGTCACTTTCCACTGCAAGATTTGTGTGTGTGTGTGTGTGTGTTTGTGGTCAGCAGATAAAATATACTTATACTGTGTGTGTGTTTGGTGGACATCGCTAGTGCGCAAGTGAGGGAAGTTTGCATAAAATAAAACTTTTTAAAGGATATGAGACACGAAGTGTTTTATATTTTTCTTACTGTGGACAAATCTCATGAAAAGACCAACAATGAATTCATTCTACTGACAAATATTGCCTGTGTAGCTAAAGCCTGATTAGCATGATTGTCACTTCATTTACTCAGCCTGACATTGTGTTCATGGTAGCCAATTTCTGCTTGGGAGTTGGGGTATTTTGCTTTGACGTGCCCATTCTGACATAATTTTCTGTTGTTACAGAAACTGCTGTAGTGGTTGCAGGGAGTTTTTTTTCATGACGGTTGAAGAAATATGCTAATTTAAGAGTTATTATTTCTGAAACTGGCTTATAACAACCTGTATAGCTTCATTGATCTCATCCTCTATCACTATTTTCTTCACAGATCTAGCTTGGTAGCGTCACATCACAATTATTAATTCTGCATTCAAATATGTGATTGGTGTTAAGGTCACTGACCGAATTAGAGATGTGGGCAGCGATCCAGTGGTGTGGAACCAGGCTGATTTAACCCCTCTATCAATATAGTCCCAAATAAATGAAGAACTTACTCTTGTGTTGTTAATGTTTGTTAAGAACTAAGTGTTTTTGTGGCCTGTCTTAAGGATTTAAATCTTTAGTATGAACAAATGGGCTTGGGGCTGAGTGCTACAGACAATGCAGGCGATTCTGAAGGGAAAGTATTGAGAGATGGACAAAAGCATTGTTGGTTTTATTCTATTAATAGGATTTGACAACAATAAGTAAAGTATACAGTGAAACAAGCTTATTTTTTATTTTTATTTGATTATTAACAGGTAAAAAATCACCACACTGCAAAGTATGAAGTTACTGGTTGTTCTGTTTTGCATTTGACTTTAAGTTTCTGTCAAGATTTATGTGCTTGAATATGTATATACATGTGACCAAGTGTCATCCTTCACAAATATAACCAGGCAAACAGTTTCACCAGAGCCCTCCATCATCTGTCTGGAGCTGTCCATCTCTCTTTCGCTCTTATCTTTTGGACTTGGCTACAGAGGGGCTCTGGGCTATGTCATCTTGTCTCTAAATACACATGCACACAAACACACACACACACACACACACACACACACACACACACACACACACACACACACACACACACACACACACACAGACGTGCACACAGATCTTTCCTCCATCACAGTAGGAGACAGTGGGTTTGGCTTTCGCTCTGATCTCTCCATGCAGCCTCCGAGCCTTGGAGATAGGGTCAGCTCAGCGCATGATGGCCTTCCAATCCGTCTCTGATACAAACAATGCACACACGCGCACATGCACGCGTGTGCACACACACACATATATATATATATGCCCCGCGACATACACAGTCTCGGAAAACTCACACATCACACACAGCACGGGTCAATAACCAGGGTATACCAACAGCAATCACAGGACTGCTGGACGTGGGGGCTGTGTATTTGCGTGACATTCGATCGGATGGATTTGCCTTGTTCTTTGCCAGTCTCCCGGGAGAGGAAGCCGAGGGTGGGGAAGCGATCTGTGGCATTCTTTCAGGGATGATTCCCTCCTCAGTCTCTCTGATGATGGTGGCCTTGGCTCACAATGGGTACACTACGGGTCCCGCATTGAAACAATTGCACCTCCACAGGCTCCCTGTATTCACTGTTGACCCAGGGGGGTGGGGGCGGGGGGATGGTTTGTAAACCATTAAAGGTTCGGTTTTCATTGTGTGTGTGTGTGTGTACACAAGCACGTGTGAGCATTCAAGACTGTGTGCTGTGTGTGTGTCTTTGAGCAATGTGTTTGGGAAACAGAAAGAGAGAGAGCTTTTATCTGTATTGTCAGGGGATAATCGCACAGCATACCCTTGAATATCCTGTGTGATAAAATCTGATGTGACACTGTGGGATCGCAGGGATGATTGAACTCTTGTCTTAAAGAAATCAAGCAAATCCACCCTCACTCTGCTTGAGATGGGGATACAACACAACAATGTCAAATGACTGTGTTTGGAGCATGAAGCAATCAGGGAAATAGTATAACAGTTACAAGGCAAGCCAACATGCATTACCCTCTGAACATGAAACCTTTCTTACATCTGGGAGGATTTACCTCACGAAATCTTTGAGTGAAATGGATCTAAGAGACATTTCTCCTCTCTCTCTATATGTTCTCCTTAATCAAACAAATAGAATGCATCGAGGGTATTAAACAATCTGAAAGGAGTTAGATTTAAATACGGAGCAGACTTGAAATGGCTCATTTGTGAAGGTGTTTTATAGATGCGAGTTCCGGTTATTTACACTTTTTGATCCTCAAGTTTGCAATCACTATCAAATGGTATTCCTGTAGTTGTTAGGGTTAATGCCTTGCTTAAAAGACAGTTTGGCATTGATGATGCTTTTCAAAAATACACGCTTGTACAGTTTGGTCTTCACCAGGCGGAGAAATTTACAGAACATCCATTGATTTGATTTCCGCTACAGTGGGTGAGGTAAACGTGCCCAGAGTGAATCTTGAAAACTCATAGAGAAATTCTATTTCTATTATTGGCCTTGATCAATAATAGATATAGTTAATAGTTTACAAGATATAGCCAGAGGGAGATTTGTGTGATTTGGACAACAGCCAGTGAATATTACATTTCACTACACACTCACCGAACACTTTTTTAGAAACGCCAATGCTAATATTGGGTCGGGACTCCCTTTGCTCACAACACAACCTCTGTTCTCCGTGGCATGGATTCTACAAGATGTTGGAAACTTTCCTTTGAGATTCTGCTCCATTTTGACATGATTACATCACATCATTTCTGCAGGTTTGTCAGCTGCATACTCATTCTGCCAATCTCCTGTTGTACCAGATCCTGAAGATGTTCTACTGGATCCAGATCTGGTGACTGGTGAGGCCACTGAAGTTCAGTGAACTCACTGCCATGTTCATGTAACCAGTTTGAGTGACATGGTGCATTATCACGCTGGAAGTAGCCATTAGAAGATGGTTAGTTGTTGCCATGAAAAAGTACATAGTCAGCAACAATACTCAGACAGTGTGTGTCTTGATTAGTATAAAGGGGCCTAAGTGTGTCAAGAAAACATTCCCCACACCATCACACCACCACCACCACCAGCATGGACTGTTGGGTCCATAGATTCATGCCAGTTGACACCAGATTCTGACCCTACCACCTGTGAGCCTCAGCAGAAATCCAGATCCATCCAGACTACGTTTTCAACTGTATTGTTCAGTTTTATTGAGCCTGTGACCACTGCAGCCTCAGATTTCTGTTCACAGCAGTGGAACCTGACGTGGTCTTCTGCTGTTGTAGGTTCAAGGTTAGACATGTGCATTCGGAAGCTTTTCTGCTCACCACAGTTGTGAAACATGTCTATTTGAGTTACCGTAGCCTTTCCGTCAGTTTCGACCAGTCTGTCCATTCTCCTCTGACCTCTCTCTCAAGGTGTCTCCATCTGCAAAGCTGCTGCTCACGGAATGCTTTTTGTTTTTCGCACCATTCAGAGTAAAAACTCTGGAGACTGTTGTGCCTGAAAATCCCAGGAGATGAGCAGTTTCAGAACAGAAATACAAAAACCAGCCCGTCTGACACCAACAATCATGCCACGGTCAAAGTCAACATCACATCCTTTTCACTGTTCCGATGTTTGATGTGAACATTAACTGAAGCTCCTGACTGTTATCCGTACAATTTTATGCATTGCACCGCTGCCACGTGATCGGCTGATTGGATAATTGCTTGAATAAGCAGGTGTGCAGGTGTTCCTAATAAAGTGCTCAGAGATGCGCATGCACCACATAATTTAAAAAAAGGACACAGCGTCACACACAGCGCCTGTGTGGATTGTTGCGCATGATAAAATGGAAACGGATCTCCTCTGGGATTTATGGGAGAGATGGAAAATTCCAAAAACACCTTCAGTCTGCATTGCCCTTCAAATCAAAATAATTTCACTTTCAAGCCAAGCCATGACCTCTACATTTACAAGATAACAAATATGTCATACGGTGAAACAGGTACAAAAGCTAGAGGTTTCCATGTGATGTAAGTGTGAAGCTATTAAAAAATGGCATTTTGGATTTCAATATTTCATTGAGGTTAAGTGTGATGTACTAGAGGTGCTGGAACAAGCATATGCATAGTGATAAAAACTTACTTTTAAGCTATATTAGAAGAAATGTCCTGCTGTCATTACAGTAAAATTAACAGTTATCAATGAAACACAGTGTACAAACAAATTCACAGAATAAGTAGCTGAATGAGTGACAGAGGACGCTGCTTACAAGTTTCTAAATGAGAAAACGTCTATTTGTCTGCTATCACGAGTATCTCCGAGGGAACAAACAGACTAAAAATGGGAGCCCGTGTCCATTAGCATGCCATCTGCAATGCATAGAGATGTGAGAGAAGCCGAGCTCATAAAGCCTTACCTCTCGGAAAGATTCTCCACGCTTGACCTTACAGATAATACTTCCGCTAGATTTTGGAGTGCTTAATAAGTAATATTCTGCTAAAGGCCAGCAGGTATTTGGAGCAGGGAATCATTACTGAATGAGGCTCAGACCAAGTTTATGGTCCCAATTATGCTGGGCTATAAAAGTCTGATACTGGCCGAGCAAAAAGTTTCCAAGTTGCTGAGAAGAGACTCCAGATTAGAAATTCATTTGAGAGATATGATGTGAAATTACGATCGTGAGATGGGCGAGGAAGTTGCATCATACTTACACCAGCTTTTCTCTCTCCGGCCAGATCAAGGCTAATATCTGTTTAAATATGCAACTTTCAAGACTGCAAGTGATTGGAATGAGGCACACAATGGCTACATCCACACAATGACTCGAAACCATCGCTTATACAAATCTCAATAAATGAACATTCTTCAAACACAAATGGCAGTATTGCTATCTGAATGTGTATGAATAGATTTCACTCAGTGGCAGCGGGTATACACAGCAGATGAATTGTAAATATTTCATTTTGATTTCTGGGATAAGGTTTTATTATTGATGATGAAGGGGGTGCGGTCTTTCCCTTGCGTAGAGATTATGGTAAAATGGATATTAGTCTCACTCCTCTGGTTAAGACCATGAATGACACCGAGGGAAAGTTCAGTCTTCCACCCTCTACCTATATAATATCACCTCTTCCTCTCTTTTACTCTCCTGTCATCACTATTCCTCTCTGCTGGCCCTGAACCTGCACCTGCACCCACATCCGTTCCTTTTTCTCTTTCATGGTCTCATTTGTCTTCTTGCGTCTCTCTCTGCCAGTCTCTGTCATGCTTTTACCCACCTCTCATCCCCCACCCCCCTTCCAAGGAACGGATTCAGGTGAGCCAATTTCATCTCGGTCATGCCTCTTGTTTGCAACAGTCAATTCGGCTTCTCGGGAAAATGGCCCCCTCTCTTCATCGAGGGCCTTTTCATTTGGACAACTTGGCTCCTTTGCCCTAACCCTGAAATTACTTTTGGGTGGTTGTGAAAAGGGTGATGCGTTAGTGTGATACGGTGCCTCGTCTTTTCATGCTGGACTGACACCATCGTCCAGTGGCAGTGGTTTTGTTTGGCTCAAGCCAAGACTGACAGAAGACTGAGACTGATTATGAGAATACCATCAGCTGAGATGCAACTTCTGGTGATAGTAGGCTCCACATTAGCAAAAAGCTTTAGCAGTCTGTTGAGTTATGATTAATGTTGACACAATGTGAAGTCATTGAGCATGAAGGGTATTTCTTTTTTAATTTCTAAATACCAGGTGTAGATGAGGCTGATGGGAGTGCCAAGTATTTGACAAATTAAATTTTTGACCTGCTGTTAGCGCTAGAAGTCAGGGAATCACCAAAGATGTTATCTGGGGACTGCGTCTGTACCAAATTTCATGGCAAGTCACAAAAGTGGTGGCTGACAGACTGACATTGCCATCAGAAGGGATCTCTTAAAAGAAACATTTTGCTTCAGTATTTATCTTTCATCAGACACTAATACGAATCCCTGCATACCCGAATCTTTCTAGTCTGCTGCAGTGTGTTGCCAAGCCATTACACTGCAGACATGGAACAATGGAAGTACAGGTGTTGAGTGAAAGTGATTTTCTGAGGAGACGTTGCTGCGTAAAACAGTATTGCTCAGAAAACTACAATGGCATACAAAGTGAAACCGGATGTTCCCCTGACATAGCGCTTTAAAGTGAGGATGGTTATGTCAGCAGCTCATTAATGCTTTGTTAACATTTTCTGTAATGGGAAATAAATTAGGCACAAGCAATATGGCAACCTGTGTTCTAAGAATATTCTCTCACCTGTTCATAAGCCTTGACATTTCAGAAAAGACAGACCTTTAGCTCACCAATCAAGTTTCACATTAGGTTACAGACATGAATACAAGCCAATGATGCTGATCCAAGTGTGCAGGGACTCTTTTGATTATGCTCCCCGAGCTGCCTTGCTCTTTCACTCCTTCCCGTCTCTCCCTCTTTTTCCTCCTTTTTCATCTCGCCCTCTGAGAGATCACACCCTGTCCACATGCTCCAGCCATTAGCTAATAATTCTCTCAGATCATGAGTCGTTTACTTCACTCACTCAAGCACCGCCAGGTTCGTCTAATGGTGATGAACCGGGATGTGTGCGTGACAGAAACTTTTGTGTGTGTGTGTTAGCGTGCGTGTGCTTGCACATACTGCACGGCTGCATCTGTTACCTGCGCCGCCTTCACGTGTCATTGGCTGCGGGATATGAGAAGCCTTCGCCTCTCAGCCTCCCATCCAGAGGAATAGGAGCTGAACGGTGTGCAGCTCTGACCGGAGGCAATCACAGTTAGCTTTAACGGTGGGAGCTAATGAGAGAGGGCTAGCGCTCTGACTGTGTAAAGAGGGTGCGGAGCCACGGCTAATGCAAACACGCTCAGTTGATTTTGACACATTGCACACACACGCTGGGAACGGATGAGCTATTTGGATAGTATTGGCATTTAGGTGGGGAAACAGTGGGGAGGGAACATAAAGTGTTCAATAAAATACTCCAAGTGCCCTCAACAGCAACTCAAATACTTGAGCAGCGTTCCCCCTTGGGTAAAAATATCTTCAAAATGTTATTAATTGTATATATTTGCTATATTCTGCTCATTAGAATGCAACCAACATGTCGCTCATTCCCTCATTCTCCCATTTAACGCTTTTTGTATGCGCATATGTACACACGCTGACAGTCCATTACAACTGTATCCTCCAGGGAAATCAGTCCATTCTGAGGACTCCATATGTCACATGTTGACATTATATCCTTATCATTACTTGATGCATGGGAGTGGAATTAACACAATTTCCCCAGAACATTAGAAGTCACATCTGTAAATGCTGAAATAAACAAACAATGGAAATTTTAATAAAAAGTGAGCGATTGCGAGAGAGAGAGAGAGAGAGACAGAGCGGAGCTGAAGACTGAAAACACCCAAACAATCCGCTGCTCCCACTTAAAGATAGGATCACAATCAGGTAACACACACACACACACCTGCCTGCTTGCTTGCTTGTCTGATCCCCTTCTCCGACCTCACTGATTCCTCCAGTAAAAAAAACAGGGATACGGAGAGAGAGACAGGGAGAAGGAAAGGGGGAAAGGGGAGGGAGGGGAAGAGGGAGGAGTAGAATGGCATTATGTCTATCGGTGTGGATAATTGAATGTTGGAGCGTTTTTCTCCAAGCCTTTGTTGTCCAATCAATACAGAGGCTCCCATGGGAGCTAATCTGTATTAGCAGAATTAGCCTGCTGGCTAACTCAGATATCTCTACCACAAGGCCTCTTTCCCATGTTCACCCGAGTGACGTGAGGATGCTGGGTGAGTGACAACTGTGTGCTGGTGATGCAAGGAGTCATCCACTGCAGTGTAGGGGTAAATACAAGGGTGATGTATTCCAAATTCCAAGTTTTAAATCACCCCGAAATGTTGTTTATATGAAATCTTCCACTGCATCCCTGTTCGTCTGTCGGTCCAAACAGGAACTACGGTTCTGGAGGACTGAAGACAGCTCACTGAGCTAAAGAAGGATCTGTCATGTGGGAAAAATGGTCTACTTAAATAGGAAAATGGGAAATCAGTGTGAAATGGTGTGATAAAAAGAGGGTATTAACGAGATGGCTAAAGTGATGGTAACAACATGAAGCACGTCATCGCCGCCGTCTTTCACCATTTTGCTGGAACTTTATCTGCCTTGAGAAAGAAAGTGAAACATCAGCCTCAGATAATTAACACCATCAATCATGCAATATGCTCGGTGGTTCCAGGTATGATGCTCTGAATTTGATAGAAAGTGATGAATATGAATGATGGAGGAGAAGTGGTGTTTATCAGTAGCCTCTTTCACACAAGTTACAGACACAGGGGAAACTGCAGCGCTGTGTTTACAAAGCTCAACATGGAACATATGAGAATTAGCGGGGTGTGTGTGGTGTGTGGAACACTTGACTGTGCACCATTTGTGTTCAAACGTGTGTTTCACACTGTGTGTTTTTGTGTGGGTGTGTGTGTGTGTGAGAGAATGCGAGTGTTTGTGTGTGTTTGTGTGTGTGTGTGTGTGTGTGTGTGTGTGTGTGAGCATTAAGAATGAGTGGCCTGCTCGTGCTAATGAGAGGTGAAGGGAGACAGTAATTGAAACCCTGGGGAGAGCAGGAGACGGAAGTGGAGGGGGGCAGCAAATGGAAAAAACACACTCCCTGTACTCCTTTATTTTCACCGTGGATCTAGGCAGCATGTTTCCCCAAGAGACACAGCCGGAGGGGAGAGTGCTTTCTTTCTCTCCCTCTCTCTTCACACACTTCACGTTGTGCGGTTACACTACAAAACACACAGTCAGGACCTATGAGTGAATGACATAAAAAGCCTCATTTTAATTTGCATGAAACTGAAGGTGGTCTTTGAAACCTCAGTCTGACATTTGTGTGCACCGCAGTTTCGGCCCATCCAAACTGTTGAATACATTTTCACTGTGTTGCATGGATCCCAAGTGGATTGTGAACTGCTGGGTGGAAACGTTAATGTGGAGTTGCAAAGCAGGGTCATTCAGGGTCAAAGGTAAAGTTATATTAACTACATTTGGAGCCCTTCCAAGGCTTGGATTGGCATCAAACTCTCTGCAGTACAAGAGATAAAAATACCACACATAAAAGTTCAACAAGAGAAGTTAACTACGACTCCCGAGGAGCACTTCCATTCACGTGCACCTTTCCAAAAATTCTCATGTGTGCACAGTTAATGGTGAAGAGATTACGCCTCATAGAAACATGATACATTTCAACAGCACTGTAAAAAAGAAGAATTTGAAAAAACTCTTGTGTCAGCCTATTTAGCAGACCTGACAGACCTGTCTCCATCATGGCTTACATCAGCCACATAATGGCTTCAATCATGTAATTTTTGTCATATAAGAAAAAAATTGGATTTTTAACCTTAATGCAGTGAATGATGGTTAGTATATGTGAATAAGCTAATATTTTTAAGTAAATAATCCCTCTGACAATTTGTCAAATGAACTCATGATTATTAGTTGGGATCTGACACAAGTTAGCAGAGCTGTCTCCATTTCTAATAAGTCATAGATGAAGATTCTAAGTTTTCAGGACTCCCTCACTTTGTTGAAATAAGAGATCAGCTTCATTTGTTGGTTTTACTTTGAATGCTAATAATTGAAGTTTGTATGGCCTAACAACCCCTAACTGTTATTTATGCCAAAGAATATAATTTGCAGTTTTTACAGTGAGTATTAAATCTGTTCACTTTTAGATTCGGGATCAAGATCATTTGGAATGAGCAACTATCAGCTGCAACAATGAAGGAATCTGAAGTTGCTGCAGCCCTGATTTGCACCTCTAACAGGCTTGATATAAGTGTGTTCCTCCACCTTTACTGGGACTACCTTATTCCCTTGGCCTCTCACACTGTTTGTTGATCCAGTATGTACAGCACGTTGTGTCCTGTGAGACAAATTGTGCCTAGATACTATTTCAGCCTGGCTGCGATGAGCCAAAAGTATGGGTTTACTTGACCCTGGCCATATCTGGACGCTGTGCTGCCTGCTACAGGGGATCGTAGTGTTATAACATTGTCACCACGTAATAACTCCATGCGTGATGACACCCAAGATACTTCATACACACACACACACACACATACTGGAGTCGCTGGACAAGGCCTTGGAAAGCGTGTGTGGTTACTGGACAGTTTAAGCTGCTAATGATATTTGTGTGAACCGGTGACTGCATGCTTGCCACAGACGGAATGTGATCAATGTAGGTAAAAGTAAAAAAGAAAAAAGAAAAGGCAAGGTCTTTTATCAACCAAGCACTCAGCACAGTGCAGCCACAGTAAACAGCCATGCACATGCATGCACACGCACACGCTCACACACACACACACACACACACACACACACACACACACACACACACACACACACAGATAAACATACACGCCAAGAAATCTTCCAGGGAAGCTCCAGTTGTTACAAAACTACCATCCCCTCTGGCCTAATATCCTAAAAACACACATACACACACACACACACACACACACCCATCAACAAACACATTACATTTGCCAAAGCTGCAGCAAGTGATGTGAATAAACAAATACTGAAAACTGATAACAATGTTAATGCACACTTCCCAAACACTGCACAATTTCCAAGCTGTTTTACTATACATTAAATGTTCTGTTTTTCATGTAAGCTGCTTTTCTGCTGACAAAATTCCTAACGTTTTCTGTATTTTAGTTTCTGAGAATGTTCAGACTTGCAGACATTATTCTGAAGGGAGATAGCGAAAAAAGGAAAACTGAAGTTTAACTTCACAAACGCCTGAATATGTTCCTTCAAAGGTGCCACGCACGTGTCTTAAAAGGTGGTACAGACAAATTAGCACACCATTAAGCCAATCGATTGCTGGCACAAAGCCACCCGAAGAGGAGAAAAACACTCTAAAATGAGTACTGTGGGTTAGCATGTATTACCAAGTAGGCTACTATTATAGTGATTTTTATCATAGGACACAAAATATGTACACACACACACACACTTGTGTAAATGTAAATCAGACCTTTTACCTAAAACAGTGCTCTGTCCTTGAGCTAGTGCATAGCGTTTGTGGTACGTTCTGTACCTAAAAACAGATATTGCCCTAATAAAAGAGGACACATTCACACATGTGCGCACACACATACAAGACATACAGAAAGTGCTCCCCTGAAATATTTCCTGGATATCACCCAAGAAGTTGCTTCAAAGCTTCCCTTTCAACCTCACAACGACACACAAACACACACACAAACACAAACACATAAACACACACAGACACCCTGTACCATGGTGACAGTGGTCATAAATAAGTTGCAGCCTCATGGAGACACAACAACTTGTCACTGCTGGATTGAAAAACAACCTTAACTGAAAGAGGGTTGCATGGCTCACTGTGGATCAGACTTCACTGAGGTCAATCAATTTGTGCTGGTTTTAAGTGTACACTGCTCTGTACTGAGACACCTTAAACAGAAACTATACGATAAACATATTATTCAAATGATCTGAGCTTGAACAGGCGAGGGGAGTACAGTATCTGCCATGTGCATCACAAAGCATGTTTGAAAAGGAGGTAAACTGACAAGGTAAATTATGACTTGAGCCGTAAGCAATAAGACCTTTTGTTTCAACTACGTTCGCCAAGGACGTTGCCTCCCTTGTCATCTGGACTCTTGCTGGCAACTGCGCACCAACTGCAACATTCTATGAAAGTAGAGACTCTCATAACTGCAATCAAGAGAGAGGTGTGACAACACATCAAGGGTTTTATTTTCAGAGGACACATCATGAGTCATAATTCTAAGGATATTTTAGGTAAAGAGGTGCTGCTAAAGTCCGACTGTGGCATGGCCACATGGAAAATAGACAAGAGGGCAAGCTCATAGACACTTTCTTACACGTGTTCACTACTGCCACATGTGAATTCTAATATAGTCTCACAGTTAAGGCACAACATTCATGTGCATGCAGGTGTCTTTGAAACCTGTGAGGGTAAATGCACTAAAAGCAGTCGACAGTTGCTACCCCCAGGGCCTCCAATCCCCCCCCCCAGCCATAGCAACTGGGCCAGCATCCAACAGAAGGGTCAGAGCCTTACTTGAACTGAACTAGTGCACACATTTGTGCACGTAAGTTTATGCATGGCACGAGATGGTGGCCGCCAGCCACTCTGTGAGCTGCGGAGCCAAAATTCCACCATGCATCCAGTGGTAATTTATAAACCTGCTGGGTAACTGGAAAAGTTGAGGCTGAGGACACGAGTTCAAATCAGTTGCATATGCTGGATTCAGCACATTGCATGAAATCGCAATGATACATGTTGTCCCTCCATAAACAAGATTTTCCACAATTGGCACATTCCTTAAAGATCTGATCTTTAAGTATAATTTCAAGCTTCTGCACATTTAATCATATGGATACCAATCATATACATGAAAACCTTTCAGCAGTTGCTGACACACAGAAAAAGAAATACCCTACAGTCGTAAAACATGAAAGTGCAGGAGCTGGCTCCCTGGCTTGGCCCTGAGCTCGCCATTCCAACTTTGACAACAAGGCCTTAAAATACCAGAGCCCTAAGGGGGGGATTTATGTCCATTTGCAGAAGGTGAATGAATATGGGACATATATAAAAAGAACCAGAAAGGTCTCGGCTATAAATTAAGGCCAAGGGGTGGATGCAGGGCAACCGCATAAGACAGGGGGACCCTTTTGTGCAAAGGTGTTCGATGACCTCTTATTGTTGAAAGTCTCCTGTACAGTCTATTGCCTTTACTGATACGAGGACGGGGAGAGTAAAAATGAATCATAAACACATACAGTACATCCACAGATTATGGCAGATAGGTGTTCATAAAAATAACAGCATCTGATTCCAGCGTGTTTGAAGCAGGGTATACTGTATACCGCATAGAAATATGTCCACCCGTGAGGATTTGGCAACGCCGCGGCACCTATCCATGAGTGTCTTTGCTAATATATACTGTTCCTGTGATATAAAATTGGATATACCATGATAGAAGATTTTGGCCATATCGCCCACCCCTAGCTGGTACATAGTAACTATGATTTTTTTTTTTTTTTTTTTTTTTTTTATTACTGAAGATGCAGTTCTGTTCAACACCATTGGTGCAGTGGATTAATAAAGACCAAGCCCATGACCGGAACATTGCATTTTCTCAACAGCCACTGGAGAACCAAGGGGACAAGTGGGCAGTGTGGATGAAGAGTGGATGGAGCACCTCCCCCCGGCCTCTTCTCCCTCCCACCCTTCTCAGAACTGATGAAGGACTTAATCTCTGGTGCTACCTCATCAGTCCAATAATCTAATTAGGGGGAAAGGGAGAGTGTCGGGATGGATTCATACTTTGGACTGTGCCGCGCCCCCTTACCTGCCCCTGATGCCATTGCCGTGCACATTAATCAGAGAAGAGGGACCTCCTCTCCTTCTAGTAGCGAGAGAGAGAGAGAGAGAGCGAGAGAGAGAGGAGGGGGGGGGTAGGGGGGCAGAGGGTATGAAACAGACACACTTTCCATGAGGCCTGGCTTACATATTTCATGGCACATTACGGATGTCTTGCCTCAGCTCCGCCGACAACTCATTAGGACCTTTATGAAGGGGGAGAGGAGAAAGGGAGGGAGAGAAGAGAGGGGAAGAGTAGCAAAGCAGTCTTAATATGCATCTGTATATCTGGTCTTTCTTTTAGATCTTTCTTTTAGAGTTTTAGCACAAGTGTAAATGGACTACCCAGTGGTGGGTTTAAGTGCAGCTTTTTCTCTCTGAATTTTAAAATGATGTACAGTACAAGTTTGTTCTCCCGGGGAGCATGTAGAGAGCCATGTACTTCATCCAATACACATAAAGATGGCAGTGGGTTTTTCCTCGAAGGAGGAGTTCCTTCATATAATAGTTAGCATGCTACCCTACTGCATTTTAGAAGAGTCCCTTTACTTCAGGGTGATGCGGCACAAATCTGTACCTTCAACAATCAGGAACCAGCCCATTATGGTGGCAGAGAGGGTACACATCTGGTCTTAGGACGGCCCATTACTGCGTGTGTCTTTGATGGTGCGTCTGTGATAAATGTAATGGTGCTTTTGGGTACAAAGAATTTACTGCTCCCATGCCTCTATTTTTGCTATAGTTTGCTCCAATATTTGCTGGCTGGCCGACACCACACTTTCGTACTGACAGCGTGTGTGTGTGTTTGTGTATATACAGTATACGTACATGTAGTAGCTATGACAGCTAATATTTGCGCTGTAGTATAACAACCCCAAGCAAGGCGAGGTATTAACATTTGACTTGTAACAACATCATTTCTGTCTGAAGAGGTGATTTGTGGGGTAAATTCTGTTAAGGAAACGGAAATGTATTTTGTGTTTACTAGAGGTGCATTATAATGCCAAGTATGTAATTCCCCTGCTATGTTGCACAGTTGCAGAACTACATGTCTGCGATCAGGATTATGGGCGAGGTGGGTGACACACACAAAATGGAGAGAGCTCAGCTGATGGCTTGCTGGTGGCCTGATTGCTCTGGCCCAGCGGCCCACTGAGCAGTGATTGCCACAGCTGGGGCCTCCGGGACAGATTCCTCTGGCGCTCCCATAGCTCAAAGCTGACACCTCCCACTAAGCACTGTCTGCCCAGACCAACCTCTCCCCATGCCATTTGTCCTGACAGATGGAAAGACAGAGGTTTGAAACCAACCTATATCTTCTGCCACTGATTTGTCCCTTCTTTTGTCTCCCTTGGCTCATCCATCAATCATTTTCAACCCCACTTATTCATTTTGTGTCTCTATCTTCTCCTTTATCCTACCCTGCTATCTTTTCCTCCCTCGTCTCTTTCTTCATCTCATCCACCTTCCTGTTTCCAGAGTGCAAAAAACCACATCTGCCTCTCCTTCTCCAACTCTTCTGCTCTTTGCCCTGGTGTTCACATTCATTTATTTGGATCGCTTCCACCTCAGAGGGAATAATCCGCTAACTGGTTCATTCATACGGATGACATCATCAAATCCCTTCGTTGCCGTTGGCTGGATTAATCCTGCTCATTCTCTTGTGCTGACTGAGTTCATTATGGAGGCACAAATCCAGTCGCTTTAAAGAGAGTGAAAGGGTCCGGGCTACTACTGAAGAAGCTTCGGGGGAAGAGAGAGTGAGACAGATAGCGAGAGAGGACAAAGGGAGAGGGGGGGAGAGAGAGAGAGAGAGAGAGAGAGAGAGAGAGAGAGAGAGAGAGAGAGAGAGAGAAAGTAGCAGTCACTTCAGGACACGGTCAAAGTGCAGTGTTTAACAAAAACAATGGATTTGGATCTGCTTTTGCACAAGGCTGAAGCAATTTAAGTTACGCACTGTGTAGTTTTAAAGAGGATGGTGGGGGCAGAGACTGAGGCGGTAAATTTGCATGTGTGTCAATATGCACACTACATGATGACAAGCTACGACTGTGTCTCTCTGAAATGTAACGCTGTCGTGCAACATATTACAAAGGTCACAGAAACATTAAATATTATGTAAGGTGCTGTATGTGGTAGGCAATATTTCAGACCAGGTTTGTGCAAAATGTCAAATGCACCTTCAGGGCAATAAATAAAAACTCAATTACCACTTAACGTGTGATGAACATTTTATCTGTTTTACGTGGATCTACAGCTCAAAGCAACGGAGTCTCCAGAAATCTTTATTCTCAGGGTCGAGTTTTCTGTCATTACAAACAAATCAAAAATTGGTAACATAAATCCTGGTAGCACAAATATTCAGAAGTAAAATACATAAGACCCCAAAACTACTTAACATAACTAGGCCACATAACTTATAGTATAGAGTGGTAGGCAATCCTGGCGATATCCAAACCTGGCATGGCTTGATCTTATTCCTGGAAATGTAGACTATTAGTGTTTCTGCTTTTACAGCGGGAGCTCCACCAAGCTAATTTAAGTTATACAACACTAGATAGCCACAGGCAAGAGTAAGAGAGCAAGTGAGGAGCGGAGCATGGAAGGATAGACTATATGCTAGGCTTCACAAGTAGAGTGTATTAGCAGTAACATAGCTGGTATAACCAGATCTGGGTTAGCTGTTGTGGGTAACTGTCCTGGGAATACTGCAGGGGATTGTGCAAGGCTAGGTGGCTCAGGGAGGGGGGGTGGATGGGGTAAGGAGAGGTCTTAATTCCCCTCATCTTTGCGTGACATGACTGGTCGGACTGCTTTGACTAACGGGCATTAAAGTGCTAGTGTGACCCAGCGGCAGATGAAGAGGTCAGAGATGGGGCTGAGCCGGTCGGCCACGCTGGGGCCAGTGACGAGACAGATAAGCCCTGGCATCCCACATATGCATTGTGCATCATTGCCTGTCCACATACATGTACTACGCTGTCTATTCATATGTGCAGCGGTACGGGAAACACACGTGCATACAGTAATTGATTAAGCTCCTCTGTGGGTTCCATGCAGGAAACGGTATACAGCTCAACATGGACGAACAGCGGGAGGAATCAGAGACAGGACAAACACTGCGACAGACACATCACACCGCAGTATTTTTGAGGACTGACCGGAGATAGTGATGTGATCAAACCGCCCCAGTAATCACATTAGACAGGGTTCATCCTTTTAAATTGGATAGATGGAGTTAACATGATTCATTTTGTTCTTTAGGCTTTCCTCTCAAAACAGTGACATTAGAAATACTGTATATTCAACTCTCCTCCTGCTGCAGTATGTAGCCATTCATTTTGGCCACAGTTAGGAGCAGGGGCTAATGACTGGATTTGGATAATTACAGATGAGACTGCCATGAAATTCAGTGTGGATATTCACGGTCCCATTTTGAAATTTTGTTGACCCCTGACATTTTGTCTAATGCCATGATGAGCCCAAAAAATTCCACTTCACCAACACTTGGGAACACGCTGGGGCATAATGTCTTAATGAGCGGATTTTCATTTTCAAATCTACTACAGATACTCACAATAAACTAAAACTAAATAAATGAAGATTAATAGCTATGTGGCTGGTGACCTTCTGACCATTTATTTATGCCATCATCACTTCAAATTTTCAACACAAAACAAGTAAGATGTTTAAAAAAAAAAAAAAAAAAAAAAGGAAAGGCGGAACCTCTCTCAAGCACACCATTGCCCTCAGACAAAAAGGTCAATTTTGCACAATTTCTCATTATCTATTAGGCAGATTGCTGTGAAATTTGCTAATTCCATTTTTGTGATTATGCTACCACCAGTAACTTGGCAAAATTGCCAGTTTGTTGTTTGGTCCATCCAACAATGACTTTGTGCTGTGGGGTATCAGTCTTTTGTTGTGCAAACAGTTTATATGTCAAAGAGATGTCGGCGGCTGGGACGCATCATTTATATTTTTAGAGACCTGTAGTGCTGTGGTGAACAGTTAGTATGAAGCATTTTCATTTGGGCTCGCTGTGTGTTCGGGCTTATGGTGACAAGGGTGGTTTCCACAGAAAATGAGGCAGCAATAAACAATAAAAGAAAAAAGAAAAAAAAAAAAAAGCTAAGTATATGGACGCATTATCCAAGTTTAAATGTGTTTCGTCTTGTGTGCTATAACCTCTTTCCCACCCAAACTCCCCATAGATGTCGTGTTTCACTATTAGTCAACCATTCCTGTGAAATATACACACGCTAATCTTACATTGGGTATATGATGGAATGCCTATTAGCAGACCAAGCACCGAAGACAAAACCTGTATGATATTCAAATCTGCCCCTGTCACAACTAAAGGCCATCTCTGATAGTTTGGAAAACAACACGTCTGTGTGTGGTTCGACTGGCCAGTTGTAGGCGATGGGGGGAGTGGGTGATCATCTCCCGTCTAGCCCCCCCCCCTTCTTTCTCTCCCTCCTCTAGCCAGATGACAAACATTGTGGCTGATCTGTCAGAGCGCTGGCATCATCGGAGCAGGACATGCATGATGTGTCAGAGATAGAATGTCACGCTAGGGGCCCCTGGATGGAGAGAGGGATGAAAGAAGGGAGAGATGACAGATGAATTGAGATCGACAAAAGGCGGTGGTACACAAAAGAAGGATGGAGGGAAAGCGGTGGATTGAAGGTGTTAGGCAGAAAGAGAGACAAGGACGGAAAGAAGGGATCAAGTGTGTGTGTGGGGGGGGGGGATAAGCACACAGAGACAGATAGAAAGAGATTATTTCGAATGCCAATGCTGCACACTCTCAACACAGGCATAAGGGCGGCAAGGTGGCTGCTTACACAACACACACAGACGTACAGACACACACACACACACACACACACACACAGAGCTACATGTTGCCAAAAAGACCTGCTGGGCGCCTGCAGAGACATGAGTCATAGTATCCATATCACAACACATACCAACAAACATATTGTGTTGCTTGAGTTCCGCCGTTACAGGCATTTTGACATTTCCCTGACAAAAAAAAAAGAAGAAGATCTGAGGGTACTGCCTGCTTATGTTAAGGGAGTGAGAGGAGAGCGGCAGCTTTGCATCGCTCTACTTGGTACAGTACAGGAGAGCAGTGAGTTATAGCTGGCCTCTTACAACAAAGGCAGAGCCTCTGTTGTGTGTAAGTACACAGTTGTGAAACGTGCTCTGTGTGGGCTGGTGTGTGTCAGTAAAGACGTAGATAGCTAGTGGGTGTGTTTACTAATGTGTGTTAGCGGAGGTTGTAGTGTGTTAAGGTAAGTATGTGCTTATGTGTGTGTTTGTGTGTGTGTGTCTCTCTCTCTCTATGCGCGCGCGTGTGTGGCAGCAGGGATTTAATGGGATTTCCAGCTCAGCAGAATGCGCCTGCCCGTCTCACACCCCCAACAAGTTGAGGCGTGTGCGCGCACGAACACACACTCTCCGTATCGATCCGACCGCCAGCCGCAGGGTCATTCATCAGATGGCTGGACACACCCAGGTGTGTTTTACTGTTGGCCAATGCTCAGCAGTGCATTCGAGGAGTACACAACCAACATTGGAGACACAGCGGAGGAGAGGAAGGGAAAGAGAGAGGTGGATAAAGGAGGAAAAATTTGATGGTTATACAAAAACTAAGGCCTTAAAAATGATAAAATATTCCTGTGAAAATTACACAAATATTTGTTATGCAAAATAAGACCAGCAGTGCCAATGCACTATTTGTACTAAAACTAAAAGGTTATTAATCATTTCTGTCACTGTCAGTATCGTGACATAATATAAAGCAACCTAATGTCCAACAAAATAAGTTAAGATGCAACTAATTTCCCTGCGAGGAGTTCAGGGTGGAGGCGTATAAAGCAGGAGACTTTGACACCGCAGGCTGAGGTTTGCACCTTGTGTTCCACATGGATGATTTAAACAAGCAAAACGCTTGAGATGAGGGAAAGATTTTTGTAATCTGGTAAAATATTGAAAAAGCCAACACGTTTCGTCTCGTGCTTCAGGTCGTAGACTTTTCCACCGGGAAAGGATAATGCAGGAGAAACACCTTGAGTGGGCATTTTGCAGATACACTCAGTGTAAATGTGTTCTTGCTCAGTTGATTAAATTAAAAAAATAAATAAACAGAAAAACATAATCTGGATGTAATTATGTTTATCAAAACACCAGTATTTTCTGCAAAAACCCTGGATTATGTGCAATGCCAATTTCTTTTTTCATTTGTTTGTTTTGTTTTTTCCCCATCCAATCATTTGCCATGATCATTCCTCTTGCAAGCATGCCTGCATGATATGACAAAATAAGGGAAATAATATTGTTATGGCAAATAAAATACTGTTAAAGGATGGTTACAGAGCGCACACCACCTCCTACACCAGCACCGAACGTGGGCACTGGATGTAATCCCTAGGACACTTGGCTTCTTAGCAAACCCCTATTTCTAGACTTACTCCTTCTCCCATAAAAATAAACCCTGATTCCTAATTTGGTAGCATTCCCTCTATTTATGTGATTTACAAATACCAGATGTATAAAAGCCAGATTTGTGTTGGCCAGAGCTCATGTTTTCACCATTCAGTCAGTCCCAAGCTCTTTCTGTCACTCATGACACTAAACATTTCATGCACTATGTCAGTCCGGCCTGACAACTGCCTAATTTGCCACCTGACAGTCACGAAGTCTGATCCCACTGATGATGACTGTCACATCTCTGAGATGCAACAACACAACGTGACACACAGCAGTCTCAACCTCCACCCTAATGGCGGGTTAACAGTCGCCCCAAACGCCATAGCAACAACTCCTTGGCCTTGTCATCATTTTACCTCTGATTCAATTACCTTGACCTCGGCGGGTGCCTGGGCCTCCCTCCCAGTCTTGCTCCTGTAGCCGGGGGAAGGTTAATTGAAACGGAATGCAACATTAATTTCCTTATTAATGAGAGCAGGTGACTGGCCGCTAACTGTAGGAGAGGGTGACCTCATGGAGACTTTTCTTTTTTTTTACTTTCTCTTGTTAGGAAATGCCACATAAGAAATCGCAAAGTGCAATCATGTAATCACAATGTGCTATGTGTTCTAATGTGTGCATCTATGTGCAGTATATGACTATGTGCACATGTGTATCTTTGGCCTTTGGCCTTTAGACTAAGACATCAACACACACACTGGCCTTGACCTAGAATGTACTTTGAACTCATTTGCCCTGATACCAGTGAATACATAACATATCAAGACTATACAATCAGATATACATACGTTGCCTCAAATGCACTCTGGGCTTCTCGACAACATTCAGCTGACTCTCGAGCTCGCTAGTGGTTCACTTGGGCTACCGACAGCTTGGCGCTAACACTGCTGAAGATTAGGGAGTCCATTGTTTGTGTTGTAAGAGAGTCCATTGTCAGTGCTTAGCTATCCTGTGCTGGGTTTCGGTCTTAATGCTTGGATGGTGGTGTAGGTGTTAGCTTCCAGTCTCCCTCTTGTTCCTTCGCTGTGACCGATAAGCAGCGTCGACAGCCACTAAAGCACACTTGCATGACAACATGCATTTCTGCTGTGTGTGTATTTCCAGGTAAACCTCCCTACAACCATGTTGTTTCACCCCATGTCATGCAAAATCCTCGGATGTGTTTGAATTTAAGACAAACTTTCGTTCACCTGCACACCCACAATGCAACAATTCTCCACGTGTGTGCATTCTACTGCCTCACGCCCCTCATCTGTCAAAACATGATAAGATATAAAACTCTGCGGTGACGGAAACAAGCAGCCTCCTCTTCAATCTCCTTAAACAAATACCAGGCAAATGAATGAATTTTGAACAGCCACGGCTGCCTCTATCACCAGACGGATCTCTGCTTTATTTAATTCCAGCACCTTCAGACGCTTTTCCGGAGGACGCAAGAAACTTGTTCTAATAAGATTTTTCTGCACTTGTTTTTTTTCCCCCCTCATTTCGTCTTCGTCTTCCACCAGCCTACCCTAACTTCCTTGTTTAATCACAGAGTCTATTAAAAAGGCAATTAAACATCATGCAGGTAATATGTATAATCCATTGAACAAATCCTGGATCAAATATGCAAATAGCAATAATGGAATGTTGATTAGTGTGCCATTTTGCGTGCACTATTGATTTAGTAGAGTTACAGCGAGACCTTGTTCCCTTAAGTGGCATGTTGCCTGGTTTTAAGGTCATGTATAAAGTGCACAGATATTTCCTTTACGCTCCATTTTTTTGCAACACAATTTTAAAGGGAAATCCACATTTTTGCTCAGAGGCTTTTCTGGGAGTATTGCTGCACATTTGGCTGAGACACGACTTTTTCTAAGTGTAGGGAGTCTGCAGGAAGTCTTGCAGTGTTTATCCCCCCTAAGGCAAACACCCCAAAGCTACGTGAACACACACAGGCACACTAAATAACACTTTAACGGTGCCTTTAAAAAAGAATACAAATGTGTACTGGGAAATTTAGGGTGGCGGGAGGTTGGTGGGTGAAGGTCAGCAAGATGCCAGTTTTTACAGGAGCACAATGAGTTGAAGATAAAGAAACACACAAAGGCAAACGGGGATTCATCTGTGTGTCTGTGTGTGATTACATGCAAAATCCTCACATTGTTGCTATCTTGCATGTAACAAGAGTTTTACTGGATACTCGGGTACAGAGATCAAATAACCTGAATGCAATTAGAGCTGCATCCTGAGGATTTCAGGGCGAATACGTGCTGTTATCACTCTTCCATTATGAAGGATGAAAAAAAAAAAAAGGCTGCTCTCTTCATCATCATAAAAGGCAGTACTGGACACAAAAAAAAGTGCAATCAAAGCGAGAATCACACACCATACAACAAAAGCGCTCGCCTGAGTAACACGATGGCATTTAAAAAGTATTTGTGTGACTGATGTTCCGGCCGCTTGTTTATGCCCAGCTCTGTGCAGTGGAGTTGGAGGTGACAGAAGCCAAACAAAGCAGAAGCACAGATCAACAGGTTATTAGCATAAGCCCAGGACGTTACCAAAAAAAAAAAAAAAGAAGCACATTGAAATGTGGAAATAATTCCACCAGCCCAACCCCACCTCTCACAAATATATATATAAAATGACTGCTTTATCACTTTCTCAGCTTGATGCAGTTTCTCTTAGGGGGCTTTGCCGTTTTGTTTTGAAAGATTAAAAGTGGAGGAGTACAAGCTGGAGGGAAAGGAAGAGAAGGAGGAGGGGAGGGGAGGGTGTTTGGTGACAGAGGATGGAGGGAGGAGAGGGAAGAGGAATAGTGCGGCGGCGGTGGTGTTTGTGTTATTGATGTGCAGCGCTGGCTCAGATAAAGGATTGGTGGGAGCCAACCAGCTCCTATCTGGCTCCTCCAGCCAAAGGCCTGTTTGCTTTCTAGGAGTTGCCGTCAACCAAAGTTTGTGTGTGTGTGTGTGTGTGTGTGTGTGTGTGTGTGTGTGTGTGTGTGTGTGTGTGTGTGTGTGTGTACGTCCGAGAGTGAGCTGGGAGGCTGGAGAATGGAAAGAGAGATAGTAGGGAGGGTTAGCGTGTAGATGCTTTTTTCGGAATTAGATTCTGCTTCCCTAACAGCACAATTAAGGTACGACTGGAGAGAGAGGGAGGAGGGGGGAGGGTTCTCTGGGTTAAGCAAGGATAGTGTATAGTAATGGACTGAGCGCAGTGTCATAGATGGAATATGATTACCATAGATCCATTTCTGCCCTGCTTAAAAAAAAAAAAAAGGAGGGAAAAAAACAAACACCCATGTGGCCGAAAATAATCTGAGACGAAATCAATATGGTTAGTAACGGAGCGTCAAAAGACCTTGATGAAGAGGCAGCTTTATCAAAAAGATATGTTTCATAGATGGGGCTCTTGATTTATATAGACAGGGGCCCTATGATGAAACATGAATTACTGGCTGGTTAGAATACAGGGATGGAGAAATGGAGGGATAGATGAAGCAGCACCTTCTGAACCACCACATTAAAATAATACCGGCTCTCTAAAAGTGATGGATTGTGACTTGAGAAATTAAAACATGATTTCATCTCAAAGGTGAGAATTTTTTTTTTTTTCTAGCCTTTTCGGCTTGACACAGGGTTTTGTTTACTTTCATACTGATAAGTCAATTAAAATACACGCCAGTAAATTGCTGAGTCTCAGTGAGCATCTGTGGGTTTTGACTGACTGGAAAGAACAAAGAAGGAAAAATGATTCATGTGTCAGTTACTATTAACAGTGCTGGTCAATATCATCACATTCTCTTGCATTAAGAATATTAGTTTATTTTTGCAGTTTTCTACCAACATAAAAAATAAAAATAAAAGGGGAAGGTAATATATGCAGTGTTTTTTCCCCAAATGTTTTGATGTATCTCAATGTTTAATGAAGTAATGTTTCAACCATGCAGATGATTGACACTGGTTTACTGATGGGGAGGGACATCATAAAATTAGGAGCAAGGTAAGCAGATATACAGAGGCCATACTCTGGTGTGTATGAGTTGAGGGATGCAGGCTCATATCTCGTAATGACTGCAGCCTGTAACTAGAGTGTGATCTATGTGTGCAGCTCAGTATGTGTATGATACGTATACTGAGCCGCTGTCCCTGATGGTCTTCTAATTTTCTCAAATAATGCATATTACTAGTTTAGTTTGGGTATATACATTTATGCTTTTCACGTGTTATATTCTGTGTTACTCCACCTCCATGGATGAAGGTTTACCGAACTTAAAAAATGCTGGATAATATTTAACAACAGTCAAATAATATTTAAGGAGCACACACACAAAAAAAACTTGCTGTGCTATACGACTTTACAGCTCATACTGTACATCCAGTGTTTAGTTACAGGATGCAAAGTTCGCTGGTGCCAATGATTTACTGTTCTAATAAAAGCAATGATTGACAACTGAATTTACGGGTTCAGTAGTGTCAGTGAAAAGTTTAGCGGTGCAGTACTGACTGAATGTTTAAGTAAATGAGGATTACAGCATTTTTCCACAACTGTACCAGCTGAGGGTTTTGATCTTTTCATTGTATTTACAGTTTTCATCTTTGACCCCTCATAATATGATTTATGGTGACCAAATGTTATTCTGAAGATCACCTTTTTCTGAAATTCTGTGAATGACTCATGTCTTCTAAAAAGAAAGACAGAAAAAAAAAAAAAAGATTTGTCTCCTCATCCGAGTCTACCTCTCCCTCCCCTGCTCCCTTCATCATGAGTGATACAGTTTCTGCGCTACCCTCCATTTGTTTGACCCTGCAGGAGGGGAACTGATGTGCTGATCCATCAGAACCGCACGGCTCCATTTACGGGATGGACCCCTGCCTCTAAAGCAGCTCTTCCAGCCGGCGCCAACAGCTGCCCGCCTGTCTTAAACACACGTCCACCAAGGGCAAGGGCAGATCCCCAACGCTAACACTGAAGCTTCTCCAGCTCCAGCTACGTTGACTTGTGCAGCTACGAGGGAACGCTCTGTCAAAAACAATGGAGTGCACCACATCTCAATGTCAATCCCAGGGACGCACTGATTGAGCATGTTGGCTTTCTTTCCCATTGAGCATTGGTCTGACACTAACTTATGAGTGTTTGAAAGTTGCAATCAATTACAGCACTGTCTGGAAGACACAGAAGGTTTAGTAGAGTTATGCTGAATAATTAAAAGGACGAGAATATTTCTTGGTTGAATAAATTTAAATGCTCCCAGTGCAGCTCAGCTGCATTCAAGAAAGCTGAAATTTCAGCTAAGATATTCTTTCTTTTACTTAGCCTCTCCATGCCACTGTCCCATTCAAGTTTCCTCTGTGCTGAATACGTCATATGGCGAACACACTTCTGTGGGGCCCCACTTTTCCAGCCCATTCATGGTCTCGCTTTGCAGGGGCAGAGTAGGACATATCATTACAAAGCAGACAGGGGTGACGTGTGCCTGTGTGTGTGTGTGTTCATGCATGCATGTGTGTGTGTGTGAGAGAGGAGGAGGGGAGGGGAGGTCTAATGTTGCACGCCTACATGTAGAGCAGAGCAGGAACTGATACCCCCCCCCCCATAAAGGCAAATGTGAGAGCAAGAAAGGGGGTGGCAGTTGGCAGAGACTCAACCAGTGTTAGCCGCCTTTCCAATTCCACACTGGCAGCTCAGTCATGGGACTGAAACTCCATCCGCTCTGTGGAAAAGGAAGCCTGGACAATCTGTTTCAAGAGGAGGTTCTGGGTGGGGGCACATACATCACAGATCTCCATTTACCAATTCATGAGTGTTGAGCTGACTGCATTGCCAAGTGTAAATGCAGAAAGACATTAAATAACTAGTATGAACATGAAATTAGTGGCTTAGACTATTTAAAAAGTTTGCTGTGCCTGCAGAACAACTCAAGTTGGTATGTTGGAACTGGTAAGCACCTGCAAAGTTATGTTCAAACATCTAGGGCAGAGGTCACTAATAAGCGGGCCGCGGTCCAGACGCTGTCCTATCTGGATCCTGACCTATAACCTATAAATTCTTGATAACTATTACATTTCGACAGAGCTCTTCTATTCTAACCAGCACAGCTTTTCAAGCCTTTATTGCACTGGTCATGTGACGCTAATCAACCGATCACTGCGGCTTGAGTCAGTCAGTGAGGTACACACACAGAGAGACAAGACAATAGTCGGACAAATAAGAGTGGAAATTGGGATATAAGAGGGAAAGAAAGAGAAAAGGAGGTGTTAAAGCTGTCCGGTTGTTAAGGCGTGTTGACTGTTTGTTATAAAAATGGTCGAGACTGTTAAGATGTGAAATGGAGTTAACAAAGAAAATAAGAATAGGGAAACTCAAGCGACAAAATTGATTCCCCTGACGTAGCAGCCCTGGTAACAGTTTTAACACTGTGCAGATTTTAGTGTTGAACATTAACATCTCCTTTACAACAGCTGACTGATTCATCCATGGAAACTTTAGACTCAAGTGTCCCCCATTTCCCTCACACATAATACTTTATCTCTAGTGGAAGTCCAAGTGTCGCTCACTTTCCCATGCTCACCACCATCACAAACCCCCTAACCCCTATTCAGCTGACTGTAACTCTAGCCTCATCCCAGGGTGCGTAATCTCTCTCATGTTCCTGTCTCTCTCCGTCGTCATCTAATCTAACTTGTTCCCCCCGCTGCTTCGGGGCTTGACGTGGAATGCCGCAGGTCACGGCTGGGGCAGCTTATGCGGGGGGGCAGGTGCTGTGTCACAAGGTACGTTTCCATGGCGGCAGAAATACGCCACTGATTTAGAGACATGGCATCCACTGTCCTCTCCACTCTCTTCTCCACGCTCTCTCTCTCTCTCTCTCCCCCTGCCCCTATCTCCCTCTCCGTGGCTGCATTTGGCTCCCTCTTGGGCCGTGTCACGAGTTGTGTCAGTCGCAGTTGCAGTTTGGCTGGGGAGATGGCTCGTCATGGGCAGAGGGTTGGGTAGGAATCTTCCATTAAGGTTTGACTGCAGTATGTAGCACATGATTTGAGTCAGCGTAGAAGGGAATGACTCAACAGCACATTCACTGCCAGATAAGGAAAAGCCAGATACAACAACACCTCCTTGGGATGATACTGCTACTCTTGAGAAAGAGAGAAGTCCTATATTCCACATGTTTCTTTTTCTTCCAGATCCTTCACAGATTTGTTTTGTTTCCCTTTTTGCACTTTTACTATATATTATACTGATATCATCATCATTTGGATGTTCCTAACTGTCTTTAATCAGACTGAACTCGAGGGGGAACAGTAGTTTGAATTATGAACATGACCTCTGACAACATATCCCAGTTGCACGAGCAACAGTGCCACTGCTGAGAGTGACAGTCGGCATCGTGCAGCCACCACACTGACAAAACTGTCCTCCTGCCGTCTCTGTGTCAGCTGTCAGTGATGTGAAGCTGGAGGCTCAGTGGAGTATTTTGACCTTTCGCTCACTATGATGTCACCCTGTCATTTACATAGTTAACAGAACTGGTGCATGGAAGACTGTGTGTGTCACACACACACACACACACGCGCACACATGCTTAGTACACCTGCTTTCAGTGTCTTTGCCTTTCAAATGAGAGCTGGGTTTGTGCGACACAATATCAAAATCACATCGCCATCTTTTGATTTCATCAGTGTCACCACTAAAGGGAAATTGCACTCGTAAATTAAAAGACTGCACACACTTTGTATTAAACCTGCAATCTTCAAATATCAGATGAAAAAGACTCCATAAACTGCTGCATAAAAACAAACACTCCTTTTCATTTCATCCACTTGATTCTTCCCACTACTCCTCATCACTCTTCAAAGGCGAAGGTTGACTCTCACAGCTCCGGGGTGTGCTTGTTCTTCGGCACGTCTGTATCCCTTGCCTCGTTACTGAGCTTCACAGACAGTATAATTTCAGCCTGACACTGCCTTGAATGTGCCGCTGTCAAGCCGGAGCATGGCGGAGTGCGAGTTGAGGGATGCAGGCTCAAAAATGTCACTTTCATTCTCGGCGAGATGAGAGGGAGAAGAAGAACGAGGGGAGAGGCTGGGGAGGGGCGGTGGATGGGTGGCTGGAAGAGGCCTTGGAACAACTGTTTAAATCATGACAGGAAAATGACCACAGCCTGGAGAGGTTTGTGTGGGTCTGTGTGTTTGTGCGTACGCAGACAAATGCGTGCACATGTGCAAGGAGTGTGCTTGTCTGGAGAGTTAAGTGTGCAGGATATTTTTTTTCTTCTTCTCTTGGTGTAAGCATGTAATGTGACTGTGTATAAGTAAATTGAGGAGATCATGCAACTCTTGTATATTCAAAGCCCAAGTGATTGTGTGAGAATGCACAAAGAAACAAGTAAAAAAAAAAAAAACTGCATGTGTTATCTGTGCTGTGAGCAGTTAGTCCATCAAGTGTGTGTAACAAATGTGTATTTTTGTTCCTCTCCATATGTGTGAGTGCGTGTGCCCGCCTGTGCTCCAGCATATCTGGCCCTGACTACAAAGCCCCTCTGTTCTTAGCATGAGCTCCATCTCTGGGCCTTGTCAAACAAACGGCTCCTGGCGCCACTCTCCTGGGCATGTGCCACGGCCGCTGCCAGGTCCGCCATGGCTTGTGGAGCCCCTGTTTCTGGCATCTTCCGAAGCGCTGCTAAGCATTGACGGAAGTCCCCTCCGTCCTCGTTTACATTCATTAAAAACGGTAGCGCTGGGCTCCCCCAGAGCGCTGGGAGGCTGCGCCAAGCCTGCCGCAGCCGATAAACCGGGGCCACCTCTCACTGCCCATTCGCTTTGCTTTCTTCTGCTTTTCCCTGTGCTGCTCTCTGCCTGAGATGGCGCCCCACAGCACCCCTCTGTGGGCACTGGGCTCTGGTCTGTTGGCAGAATTCTGTGCCTGTCTTGGTCTTTTACTTTGGCTTTTTTTTTTTCTTTTTTTCTTTGTTGTTTGTTTTTTTGAGTTAAAACGGTGCAGGTTGTCACGGTTCCAAATCTTAAAGGGCAACCATATGAAAACTGCATTTGAACCTGTTCTTTTTGTGTGTTTCAGTGGATTTGCCTCGACTGTGCAGGAAAATCACTGAGCACAACTTCATAAGCCAGGAGCAGACAAACAATTGGCTCAGTTCTCAATTCCAATACTTACACAGCTGCATTTAACTGCCACTTAGCAGTCCCATTAGAGTAATATGCAGTCTTTACATTACAATGTGAGACTATCTCTGACCAAATGGACATTCCCTCTGCAGCAACCACAGTAAGGTTTCTTGGTGGGGGATGGCGTGGTAAAAGTGAGGGAGTGGGTGTTAAGCACCTCGCCGCCTCTAATTCTGTTTGACTAATTATATCACTGGACGTGTAGCCTTGAGGCGGAGTGTGTCCCACAGCTTTTCTACCCCGTTGTGACGGAGGGGTTTTGGAAATGTTCGGCCGAGGGTTGTGACGTGATAGTTGTTGAGTGGTTGGGGAACAGCGGTTACCTTCTTTCTCTCATTTCACGCCTGGTTGACTAAGATTCTTCATTGTCAACATGCTAACCCTTAGCTCAACCTCCGCGCGGAACATGGAGATGACAAACATTTGCTCGAAACAACACACAACAACGACACAATGACCTCTACATCGGAGGGGAGGGGAGGGGGGAGGCAGCGGCATGCTACCAGGTGCATTTGGAGCTTTGAGGTGAAAATTGAAGCAGGTATGACAGGTAACATGCCAGCTCTTCTCAGCCCCTAGCGTTCTTAATGCCAGAAAAAATTCAAAATGAAGCCGACTGATCACCAGTGTCACTAGCTCCCCGACTCCCCTGTGCCTCCACTGTGTCTTTGGGGTCGTGTTGTTGTACCAAATGGATGTTTGTGTGCGAGCGCGTGATGGATGAAGGTAGTTGCAGGGGGTGTGGCTGGGCTGAGGAAAATATAACCTCTGGCGAGATGAGAGGATGCCACTCTGGCGGGAAGATCAAGGTATGCGCTGCTGGAGGAGAGACGGGCTCTCGGCGAGAGCAGGCAAAGCTGACAGAGTGGCTAAATAGAGAGATGAGGGAGGCAAGCGTTAATTACAAACAGCAAGTAGGGATAAGGAGAGGGATTAGGTCAACCATGGAGCACGGAATTAGAGGAAGAAGAAGAAAAAAAAAAGAGCTGACTTTAATTAGCATTGTTGGAGGGGCAGTCACGTGTTCGTGTTAACCCCAAAGAACTAAGGCTAGCTGTCATTAGCATTCATACGACGAGGGCTCAGTGCAACCAGGCCATTTCGGTAGCAATTACTTTAGCCTGGCTAGTGCAGACACGCTGGGACACTACACATAAAGATAGTCACTCGTGCTGCAGGGGCGACAGAGGCCAAGGGAGTGAGTGATTGAGGAAAAGCGACTGGATATTCACTCCAACCAGCCTTAGCATGTCATTAACTTCCTCCCCATCCCCGCACCCCCCCCCCGACTGGACATTATGAGCTTATCACATAGAGCAAAAGGGAATAATTACCCAAATACTATCCAGCACAGCCATCTTTAATCAGAGGAGTGTGTAATTACTGCCACACAAATGACTTCAGTTCATTACGAAGCTACCGTAACATGTCCAACGATGGATTGTTCATCATTCTAGAGTGTATTATTTACTAACGCCGCAGCAAACCAGGGACAGATAAATACACAATTGTCATTAAGGAGGAAAGAAAAAATGGATGTGCTGGTCAGACGAGCATTTTTCAAAGACGTGCATTAAAAGCCTAAAGTGCTGAGAGACATTAGAGGGCAAGTGAGACGATAGAGGAACCCTCGGGCGACTGATGGCATGTTTGAAAAGCAACTTCCACTTGATTAACTCCCTGTTCTCTGTAAAATCTAATTTCTGCATATTTACATTTATATTTCCATTCATTCTCTGACACACTCAAATCTGTTCATGGCAGTGCCTTATTTCTTCCCTGGCAAACTGCTCCGGAAAGCATTTCGGAGGCTTGTTGTTTTTGTCTTCCTTTAAGTACACGTGATGTGTATTTTCCTGGGGTCCAGTAGCACACTAATCTTCTGGAGCCAGATGTGCTGGTAAAAGGCGAGCCACAAAGCCTCCACCACTAGACGTCTCTGCATCGCTCCTGGCCAGATATGATGCTGCATCCCTGGGGGCATTAGCTGAGAGCTTTGCTGGGCTCCAAATAGAACTATGCTCCTGCTCTGGAGACAGCAGCATAATGGAACAGTGCGAGGGAGGAGGACCAGTCAAACTTGAGGTCTATCGTGGAAAACCACTGGTACAGCACTTTCAAAAGTATGACACGTGTGTTTCGGAACGATAATGACAACCAAACTGTTTATTTAGCCATGTCAGAGAAGCCGAGCTCTTACTAGCACGTGATGTGTGTGCCGGTGTCCTGATCAACCGCTTATACCTTATCACAAGACTATGTTTGAAAGCCCCATTAATTCTTAATCAAAACTAACTAACCATTAAATAAGACTCTTTATCTGTGTATCGGGGAAACAGGAAATTAACAAAACCACTCGGCAAACATATCAGCAACAGGAGATTTTTTCCAACTTCGGCTCTTCATTGCAGTCGAGAAAGATGCATGTCTGAGCTGCCTTTTATCCCAGCGATAATTGTGCCTCGATGAACCAATCAATCACAGCAGCATAAGGCAATTTTTTGAAAAAAAAAAAAGTATTCTGAACTGCATCTTGATCTGCATCCACTGTGAAGCATTTAATGCTGTGAGATTTGGAAGGCTTGGAAAAGCAATGCAACAACAACAACAAGCACCGGCAGCAGCATTTCCATCCCGATTGAGTGGCGGTAATTGTCGAGTTGTCAAGCGGGCTTTTGTGGCTGCAGACGGAGCTGGCAGAGCCCATCAGTAGAAAATTACAGAGCAAAAGAACAATCAGCTTCTCCTCTGTTACTTAAAAAGAAAGAGTTGCCCAACAACAGGGGGATCCAAATAGAGATGAAACCAACCCAAAAAGGAGACTGTTTACCTCACATTGTCTTTGTCTTGAGAGGGAAATGTCAACCGGAACCCAAATGGAAAAAAAAAAGAAAGAAAAGGAGAAAGGGAGAAAATCAACTCAGGCCGCCATTGCTCATTCCTCAAACATCTGACAACAAATCATTATGCCGTCAGTGCAATTGATTAACAGTCACCTGGTAATTGATATCAACAAAGGTAGGGTTGTTTTTATTTCGTGGCTCTCGCAGCCAGGCCTCCTTTTGCCGTGAAAACATAAGAAATCCTCTTCTTTTTTTTTTTTTTATTGCCACTTGTCTCTAAGGCAACTAGCTCAATTTATCAACTGGTGTTCAGGGCAATGGAATTAAAGCCATACAAGTGCTCAAACAAGATCCCATTTTATGGTCTGAAGTTGTTCCAACCAGTCACAGGCTGTTTCACCCTTTGGCTGACCACCCTTTGATACCAATGTGACAGAAATTTCAGTTAACTGCCAGAATCTCTTAAAGATGTTTCGCATCAACTGTGTCCCTGTTTCATCTTTTTTTTTTTTTTTTTTTTCTGTGATCACAAACATTTAGTATCAGTTTGTCTGGAGACCAAAAACCTTACGTGAATAAACATTCTTCCCCTCTTGATCACTCCCTGCATATACTACATGTACTCTACAATAATCCCTCCAAGATCAATTTTCGTAGAGTTAAATGTGTGTGTTGGGTTGCGTTGACAGGTAGCTCAGAATGTACTCTGAAAAAAGGATACTGAGAGGGCGTCGTGTAGCGTAGTGGTCTAAGCAGGCGCCCCATGTGTAGAGGCTACAGTCCTCGCTGCAGTTGGCCCCGCATCGGACGGCCTTTCGCTGCATGTCATTCCCCCTCTCTCTGCCTCCCCGTTTCCTGTCTCTCTCCACTATACTATCAAATAAAGGCATAAAAAAAAAAAAAGCCCGAAAAAAGGATACTGAGGATCTGGCATAGCTGCCACGGCAAGCTTCTTGTCTGGCCTTGATCTTTGTGCATGTTTAGCTCATGTGCGTGTGTAGGGTCACCCACATAACTACAAACTGTTTGAGTTTGTTTTTTTTTTTTTTTTGTCACCACCTGCTACATGGTTCAAGTATGTGAACAAAGCCGTAGCGGAGTGCACACATGTCACCCCCCCCCCTTTCCTTTGCAGCTCAACACACACAGACTGCCTTTACCAGATCAATACCCTTAAACAAATCCTTAATCTGTAATTACTCGCTAACACCCAGCAAATAATAATCTGAAACGTAAACACCCATCTGTATTTGTGGTGGTCTGCCGCTCTTGACATCTGGCTCTCACTGAATTACAGTGGGCCCCCACGCAGAGCAGCAAGCAGGGGACCTCTGAATTGCACAGGCTGGAAAAAAAAAAAAAAAAAAATCTATGAAAGGTTCGCCTGTACCTTCTGTACATTCCACAGCCTTGCTCCTGGGGCTAAAGTATGGCAGCTATCCATCGCAGGGAGTCTCTGCGAATGGAGTCCGCCACGGGGGCTGAGCAAATAACAACACTTGCCCTGATGCTCATACATATGGCACTCTGCTTTTTTTTTTTTTCCAGGGCAGGAAAATAGGCTGAAGCGAGAATGAGAGAAAAAAACAAAAAGTAAAAGACAGGTTATGCAAATAGACGTAAAACGGTGCTTTTTACAGAGTGCTTGTCCAAGTGTGTGGCTGTTTTTGTGAATGTGTGTGCAGTAAGAAGAACAGTGACTCATCAGTGTTAATGTAGGGTCTTAATGTGTCATTCACTGTTGGGGGTGATGGTTGCTATTTTCCATTTCTGAAATGTTCGCTGCCACCTCAGTACAATGGAGGTGTATGGGATTTAATTTGAGGTGCTTAAAGCATTAAAGAAATACATTTAAAAATTCAAATGCGTCATCGTCTTCCAGAGACCTTTGCTCTGGATAATCCACAGAGCATGCTGTCTACAGTTCTCATCATAGGGACTATTTCTTTGGGAGGAAGTAGATCCTTTGAAACCAAATATTTAAAAATGTTGCCCTATGAAGCCGAGAGTATCTGCACCAGAGAAAAGTGGGAGAATATCTCTTTTTGCAGTTCGGGTATAGCCATTAAGAGCAGAGTAAGGAATGAAAAGAAAGCATCAGATGAGGAGGGAGTGTAGTGGTATTCTGTACTTCTTGACATGACTGGTTGCTTAAGTGATGGTCAAATGGCCATCAAGTACTACCCATAACCCCAACCCCCTCAGTCCATCCACCTATCCCATCATCTCAACTGATGGACCCTCGAACCCGGTGGTAACCCCCACCTCCCCCACTCTCACGCCCTGTTAGGCTCGGAAGCAATCTTAGCATGGGCGGCATTACTTCCACCAGGGCGTCAGTGAAACGGCCGACACTCACATGGAGATGGGCGGGGGGGCGGGAGGGTGAAGGCAATACTGTCTTCCGTTGCTAGGGAACAAAGTGACTTGAAATCCATGCGTATTTGTCATCATGGTCGTTCCTAGCGAAGGCATACGGGTCGCCACTCGAGGAAAGAACATCAAAGGCCAAAGAAATTTAGCCAGGATGTGAAGCAAGAGGAAACATCAGTTTCCCCCAATTGGTAACGCCTTGATAGTGGAAAAAGATGAATGGAGAGAGAGGGGGAGAGAGAGAGAGTGAGAGAGCGCTTCGGGCCATGTTTTAGCGTGAAGAGGCAGCCCATTTTGCATGCCTGGCTTATCGGGTGCGGAGGTATGCCTGTGCACAATGTGCAGGTGTGATAAATAAAAATGTTTGGGTGTGTGTATTTTTATGTAAGTCTGGGTGATTTTTGTCTTTGGCTGAATCTGAGCAGTTGATGTGTTTGTGTTTCAGCTCGGAGAGAGACTCCTGCGAGGGTGCCACTCCACACACACACACACACACACACACACACACACACACACACACACTCTTAATGTTCCTTTGCTGCACATGCTTTATGATATCTACAAAGCTGCTTGCGCACAAGTCCTTTGCTTGTGTCACATCAAAAGTACATTGTGGTGTTCATTGGGAGCAACATGTCAAAAGGGTTTAATGCCAATATCTGGCTCCCTTCTATGGCTAGTGCTGAAAATCAATACACCTGCATTTTCCTTTGAGAGCATTTGGAGCAAAACAACACAAACACACAATCATACACACACAAACACACACACACACTGCTCTGCTAGCATGCAGTCTCCCCAGGACACTGTGTCGCCCCAGGGCTAAGCTACACCTGTCCACATGCACTTAGGTGGCTACTAATATGTTAGATCCAGAGTGACAGGGTCCTCACCTCACAACGCTTACAATTTTCTGTTGCGGGGACACAACTTTCAATTCTGGGTTTTACTGAGGTTTGACTGAATGCTGCTGAAATTGTGTGTGTGTGTGTGTGTGTGTGTGTGTGTGTGTGTGTGTGTGTGTGTGTGTGTGTGTGTGTGGCGGACTAAGGCATCAAATCCCCTGATGCACTTGGTTAAGACATACAGAACATAAGAATGAGGGCC
>NW_019525216.1:203353-206078 GCF_002814215.2 Seriola lalandi dorsalis | reverse complement strand
GCTGAATTGTGTTTAGCGGCCCCCCCCCCCCACACACACACACACACACACACACAACCACCACCAGCCCCTGCAGTAGGGCCTGCGTGCACTTTCTCAAATCTATTTGGTTGTCATTGTTTTTGTTTACGGCGACCAGAAAGAGAAGGGGAGGCAGGGTGGGGGGGTGTTAGGGTGATGAATCATTTTCTGGCTTTTGTTTGTTTTGCTTTTTATTGATAGATTGATTGTTACCTTGGACATGAGTGTTTTGATGGAGGATCTTGGGACAAAAACACAAGTGGCAGCTCCTTGCCGTCACCTCACCAATCAGACTGGGGAGCTCATAAAACATGATCAATATTGCCCCCTCCCGCTCTATCCATTCATCTATTCATTTCTTTCATTCAGTCTCTAGAAAAAGGCCTGCTTTCAAAAGCGCAAAGGCAGTCCTCCTGTCTCATACAATAGCACAATAATTGAAAGCCATTTTTTTTTTTTTTTTTTACCCTTCCTCCGCCGTATAGACACAGCAGCTCCGGACTCAAAATGAGTGAATATGTGATATGACATACAGTACAAACATGGCGGCTAATAGAGAGGAGAAACCAGTGCTTTTGGTGGTCCCTACGTTAGATGTCCTAGGAAAGAAAAGGTCAGGGTTTGATTGAGTAGCCAGTCGCTGCTCAAACAAAGCCCGGCCTCAGAGGATGCAGAGGACAGGCACAAAGTTAGCATCGCAGCCCCTCTGGGTGCCTACACAAGCCTCCCCACTTCTATCTTAGATAGGAAAGAGGAAGTGAGGGCACATGGAAGAGTAAAGGACAATCACTCTGGACTGTCAGGGACAGGTCAGGCAAATGCAAAAAGCAAAACGTGTATGGCATTTATTCACGTTAGACAATAGGCCTAAGCGTTATTCTACTGTCGACTGACTTACTGTCGACGGGTTAAAGAAAAGCAAAATGACTAAAATGTCCAAGGATTCCTTTTTGAACGTCGAGGACAACAACTAGGAGCAGAGTTAGTTACAGTATATTGTGCATATTGTGCAAGGAAACAGTATCAGCCACAGATCTGTTCCTGATGCTGTGTGTACTGCTAGCTGGCTGCTTGCCAACACTGGAACAACAATATAAACGTCTGGTCAAATGGAAAAGAGGCCTGGATAGAGCAAAGGTGGGGCAAGCAATTGGCAACAACCACAGCTGACTGAAATTAAGGCTCCAGTCTTACCAGTATTTATAACAGTAAACAAATCAGTCCATTTCAATAGAATCTGTGGACTTGCTTACAGAAGCAAAGCGTGCTTGAACATTGAGCTCATCTTTGGCAAATTCTGTGACATGTGAAACTACGCTATTGACCAACTGGACACTGTCTCCATAGTAATGACCAGAGGGATTGCATAAGTGTCCGAAAAACCTAAGCAGTGTCGCATGGTGTTTTAAAAAACTTGCTCTTCTGGAGCGCGGTCCACAGAACAATGGTTGTGGAACTTCGGTGTAGGAATCCTAATTTGAGAGAAAAGCATGGAAGTAGAAACATTTTAAACAAATCGGTCTCAAACAACCTTTAGAGGAGATGCAGCTTAATGCACTTTCGTGCTAGCGTTGCCACTCAGCTGTGGTGTTCAAGTCTGATATGAGAATGGGACTCTGGACAAAGCTTTTAATACCCACGGGATTATTACACAGTGCAACCTTTTTGGCTCTGGGGTGAAAATGTCAGAGGCAGGAGCTCACGACATATGATGGTAGGTAATCCCTGATGACACTCTGGCGTTGTGTTTCCAGTCAAGATATTGTGTCCAGAACCCTGACCCCTCTGTGTCTGTCAGATGCTTCCGGTGTCAGATGACCATCAGGGGGATCATGGAACGCCACGTTTGTCACTCTTCTGCCATCTAGGCGCAGGGGAATTGCTCTCCCCAGTGGCGGGATTTAGTAGATTGTGACAGGGCAATGGATAAATATGTGACAAAATCTGAGCCAAGGCATTTTCAGAGAAAAATGTGTCATGCCTCATATGCCTCAGCCAATTAAAGTGTCTGCACCTAAAGCAGAATTATAGCATAGTTAACCATAATGAGTTGCAAAGTTTAAGATCACTGCCTGCTAGACATAAAAAAAAAAAAAGAAAAGAAATAGAAGGTGCAAATTCACTCAGAGTTTGGAGTTGCCCAAATCAAACCCAACGCTCTGTATATGCTGTACCGATGGTATTAAGTGATGTTGCCTCAGTCATCCCCTGGATACTGTTGCGTTGCAGCAACTCCAGCAATGGGAGATAACGTATTTTATATCAAGTGACAGCTCCTAGATTATCAGTCAGGCTTAAATGTAGAAACCGTCTTCTGCAGGTTACGGTACTTTTATGTCTCTCATTGATTTAGTGTCCTGGCGTAATTTTTTGAAGCCAAATTCAATCCTGCATCCAACTATAAAATCTTGAGCTTTGATTAAATATTTATGAATGGACCTATGCATTTGAAAGTCTTGAGCAGCATTTGCATTTATGTCAGGAGATAACTGTTTAAAGTAAAACACGGGACAGTTAAGTCCTTAGCGCTGCCCGTGTGCTGTGTTTTTTTTTTTTATTTTCACATGGCCGCTTTATATTTCTCCTCCATTTTTATGTATTTTTATCTGGACAGACATCACCTTCAGAACCACACTCCCCGGCGAACGGTGGATTGGTACTGGCTGAGGTTAGAAAAGCGAAATCGGGGGGGGGGGGGGGGGGG
>NW_019525216.1:196813-203333 GCF_002814215.2 Seriola lalandi dorsalis | reverse complement strand
AGTACTCCCTTCCCTGCTGCACTAATCTCCCTGGTTGGGTCAGCGCAAGAACAATTAAATGAGGAGAGCCGAGCGGTTCCTCCGGGACCCTAGGGCCTTGTCGCATGGTAGGGAGGTTAGCTCGACACCACTGGTGGGAGAAGATGCATCATTAATGAATCAGGAAGTGGAGACCGAGCTTGTCGGCACCCCAGTAAACTCTATTAGACCACACCCCATTGCCTTTCACTAATGAATTATGTATGACGCCCCGCTGGTTCCAGGTGTGACTTGACACAGCAGTTAAAAAAAAAAGTATATGAATATTCAGTGGCGGGTGGTAATGAAATCAAAATGTTCAGTATGGGAGTCCGTTTTTAGATTGAGTCTATCTCTGCTGTGCAGAACTGGTAGACTGTGCTGATGGAGAGAAATGAGAGACTTTATATGCACTGACAGGGCTGAAATTTTGCCCTGCACTTTTAATGGTTTGTCTGACAGCAGATGGAGATGTCACTGTGCGCGCACTGATGGAGGCCATTTTGTTTTGGCAAAGCAGCGGTGATTTGTTTGTCTGGGAGGACACTGATGAGCAGGAGGACAGAAAAATGACCCATCGGTCAACACTAAACAGACTTCATTTAGTTGCTCTAACAGAGGGATCAAAATTGCACCGTCAAGGAAGGCATTTGTTTTCTTGAACACATGAGCCGCTCCGTATGTACAAGGTTTCGTGGAATCTGCGTCTCAGGTGAGAGATGGCCGATTCATCTTACCTCAAACCAGTGAACATTTTTCTTTAGTTTGTCGAAAACACATGCTGAGAAAAAAAACAAAAAACACAACGCTAAAAAAAATATTCTGTCCTGTGTCCTTTCTCCATGCTCCACCACTCCGACCACAGATGACCATGGAACTCTGGCATTTACTGGGTCCATCAAGTAGCAGAAATACGGGAAGAAAGCTTCTGAACGAGAGAGCATGAGCCCGTCATAGACAAATGACCAAGCCTCCGAAGGTTAATGCCCACCATGTGTGGAACAGGGGGCCGCAGGAGGGCCAAATGTGGCTGCAAAAAGCACGTCCCAGACACCCCGGCAGGCGCGAGGGGCTCTAGCCGCTGATTAATGCCATACTTTGGCTAATTACCTCCTCAGCGGACTTTAGCTTTAATGACACGAGTCATCAGAATACATCAGTGTGGATGGATAGCTAGTTGAGGGGAGAGGGAGGGGGGGGGGGTGGTGGTGGGGGGGGGGGGTTTGAAAGAAGAGAAAAGCAGGAGAGATATCAGCGCAGCCGAGCGTCAGAGAGCCATCGACTGCGCCTTCCCACCCCATTAGGTCGATTCGAGCACACCCGCCACTGTGCCGTCCATATCTGAATAATAACTGCCGCTCAGTTGCAACCCTACCACCCTGCTGCCCTTCCCTCAGTCCACCAGACCAGCGTCGACTGGGTCCATTTGGTGCCCTGTGACGCTTTCAGCCAAACTCTAATTTACAAAGAAATAAATGGTCTTCATAATAACAAGAGCCTGAGTGCCCCACTCTCAATGAAAATGGCTCAATCTCCCACAACAATTCATTCCAATGCAACTCACTAACGGAGAGCCAAGAAGTGGACAATGTCTTCAGCTGTTGTCCCCACCCAGCTGATGAGTTACCAGTGGCTGATTGGCTCCACGCGCTGTCCTGCACTGTGGTCATTCAAGCCCCAGTGGAAGAAGTGAACTCTGATGGCAAAGCTAATTTGGATATTCCCTCAACCGTGAAATATGGAAAAGAGTTGCTAAATGAGCAATTAATCCCACAGAGATACCATGTACCTGCAAAAACTTAGATGGAAGAAGAGAAAAGAACGGAGTAGAAAAGGGAGCAAGGTACCATTTTAACTTTCCTTAATGTGACAAATACTTTTGAAACATTACGATTTACTTGATATAATGACATTAACATTTTCTAAACTGAAAGAAAGTCTGCAAACTCCACAAATGTTTTGCATATACACAACAACTTTTGTCATATTTTTGAGGCATATTTTTGCCATTTTCCCTTTGAAGGTTCTGGCTAATTGCCTGCGGATGACTTTAGCCTTTTCATTCTCTGAAGGCCTAATTGTACTGCATTGCTGTGGAGGGCCACAGGGATCTCCGGGAAGTCTTATTTATTTTTGCCATTCATCAGTCTGTTAAATATAGTCAATACCACTGTCAACGTAAATTACATGGCCCACTATAGAGGCGACTTTCCGTGGACGAGGGAGGTGAAAAGGACCTTGAGCCGGTGCCAAGAAGTGTTCTTAAGTGTGACACCGATGCTGATTCAGAGCTGAAAGAAGGCGAGGAAAAAGGGATGAGATGGAAAGGGGTGGCCCTTGTCTTTTCGCTCTCTTTGTGATGCGAGAGGAAAAGGGTTCATCCCAGTGCCGCAGACAACAAGTGCATGGCTTAAGTGTCTGACACGGTGACATGTAGCTGAAAAAATGGTGCTCCATCCCTCGTCTTGCGTCTCTCTGAGGGACACAGAGAGAGAGAGAAAAAGAAAAGAGCACTGTGTGGCCAGATTTCAGTCCTATCTAGCTCTAGCAAAATATTGATTCACACTAAGAACTGAATGTCAAGGTAAATGTTTGCCACTTTTCACTCTGTAATTATGTCTTGAGACAGTACAGACACAGTGCACACATACACATAATATTTACATATTAGCCGTCAACTACAGCAGTGCTGGTTTTGTCCTTGAAGTTAAGTTGAACTGGCATTAAACTATTTCAATAACAATTTGCACAAGACTGCCTCTGTCTTCTTTATTCAAACAGAAAGGCTCTGAATAATCTCTCTCATTCTCTGCGTGTGTGTGTGTGTGTGAGGGTGTTTGTGTGTGTAAGAGACACACACACACACTCACACACACTGATAACTAGCAATCATGATAATCTATAACTGCACTCCAGCCGAGTCCCTGGACAGGCATTACAGTCATGTTGCGGGCCAATAAATAACGCCACAAATAAAGCGCCTGTCCATTCTCGCACCCAGTGTGTATGCAAAATAGGTCAATAACACTATCCTGGAGGTCATTGCCAGACCGTTTGCTCCTTTATCGACTGTACTGCAATTCCAAAGGAATTAGGCTATGTCACAATTCATCGTAGCCGCAGCCTCTGGGTCTTTGACAAAAAGGGAGCCTTCTGTGGGGATGACAAAACCTATTTGTCTTACAAGGTTGTGTGTGTCTGTTTTGTTTCTGCTTCGCCTTCAGTGACCTGAATCAAAATAGAAAAAGAGGCGTTTGGTTTTTTTTCTTTTAGTTTAAGATGTTGCTTTTTTGCCTGGTCGAGTGTTAGAAATGTATTTCCCTTCTTTGATGGCATGGTTTTTATGATTAAAGCCTCCTTTTCGTGCCACCCCCAATTAAAACACTGCTTTAGATCACCGGTAGCGTGGCGTGATCAAAACCTGCTATCGTCCAATTCACTACATTTCTGTGAGTCCGTCAGAAAATCAGTTACTTTCCGTTGTTTAACTTGTTTCCTTGGGTATATTATTCTGCTATTTATCATCACATGTCAAATACTATATAATAATATAAATATAAAAAGCGTCCCATCTGTTTCCCCACCTGTGAATAGATAAAACTTTTTAGATGACTCATTCCGCACCCAGACGCATACACAAAACCCATTCAATAAATACTCTCACAGATTTTGAGATCCTCTTTGCTCCAACCCTGACCCGCAGGTCTTCATAAGCTTACTGGCAGCCTACTGGGACAGAGGTATGAATGCACTGTAGGTGTCAGTTTGCAAACATCACCAAATGGCTCTCATCCCTGCCAGTGGCTTGCACATGTGGCTTGGTGCCCAGTTTAAGATCACGTCCTTCCCTTTTCTTCCTCCTCTGATCATAATTAGGAGTGATGGAGGGGGTGAGTGATCCTCAAAGGCAACTGTCAGTGTCCATTTTATAGTCTTTGTCTCAACTACTTTTAATCTCTCAGTCAGGCCCATCACAATATTCAGTTCTACCGCAAAATCCTTTTTCCTGCAGAGACACAACAAATCGTGAAAGAAATGCACAATCTCTTCTCAAAGCCATTTTGAGGGATCTTCCGAACTTTGCAAAAACCCCAATAACTCTGCATCACAACATATTTGTAACTAATCTTTTACTTCACCTACAATCAAATCTTTTTGGGAAAAGGAAGTTTCTATGGACGTTTTTTTTTTTTTTTCCTGGTGTGAAAACGTGTTGCCATGCCACCACTGGAATCCGTTTGACTGCCCCTACCAGAAAAACATCATCCATTTGGAAAGCAAAGCATGAGACTGTGACATCATCAAAAGCCCGATTCTGGGTGGTGAACCACTTGTTAAGCAATAACGTGAAATCGGGTGTCATTTCAAAATTCAAATGTGTGATTGGAAACGTTAGATTTTTCAGCTTTAGAGATTTTCGCGATCACACAATTTGCTTCAAAGTCAAGTTAATTAGGGCCTGAGGATAAACCTGGCAAAGGTTGCATCAGCTCTGTCAGCGTGCTTTCACTACCGTCTATCAGACCCTTTTTACCTGTGCGAAGTGTTAGCCGGTGCTGCCATCGCTAAGCCAGTGGCCCCGTTAAGAAAAGCTGACAGACAGACTGGGGGAAGAGTGTCTGCAATGTCTGGTGGGTTTTGATACTGTCACAAGACATCTCTTCCTTCCCCTTTCCGCCATTCTTCTTTGTCCATAGCTCTACTCGCTTCTCTCCCAGCCCCATCATGATGGCCTGAGCATGAAGGAGCCATCTGTCACTCTGTGCTCATTCCTGCTCGGGTCCTGAGAGCCCGCCACTCGCCTCTCACCCGCCTTGGCTGTCATGTCCGCTGGCTGACGGGGAAAGTGACGAGCGGCGACAAACGTCCCCAGCTTGAGTCTGTCAGTAACCCCCCCTTCCTCCCTCCCTCTCCTTCCTTTTTCCTATCCTCACCTCCCTCCACATGTATGCACACACACACACACACACACACACACACACACACACACACACATACACACACACACACAGAGAGAGAACCATCTGAATGTATACACCCATCTATGCTTGAAAAATCTGCTCGCTGTATCTATACAGACAGCCTTCAGAGAGCTCACGTTCAATTGATTTTCTCCATTTTGCAACAGCATGACATTCTGACAGGGGAGAGGGTGAGCAGAAGAATAGAGAGGGGAGAAGATGGAGAGAGACAGGCAGAGTGGTATTTCCCCATCTGACCATTATGAGCGGCATGTCAAACGAGGGCAAGAGACAGAGGCCTTGACATGGGCCAGCCCACACAGGGAGAGGCAGTGAAGGGAGGAGGGAGGGAAGCAGGGACAAGGGGAAGCAGGGGAATAGAGAGAAATGTGGATGTAAAAAAAAAAAAAAAAAAGGAGGGCAGTTTCAGACAATGAGGGAGGAGTAAGATTGTGAAGGATGGAGAAAAACACTGTAAAGAAAAGGACGAGAGGGAGGAAAAGAGAGAGAGAGTGTGGAATAATGAGGTGGGGCAGGTGGAGAGGAGGAGAAAGAGCGCTCCTCACAACCTCCCATCGATCGGGTACAGTTGGATTGGCTGCGCCGCCCTCACCTCCCTCCTCAGCCCTCCTTTGCCCTCCGCCTCCTCCGATCACGCCTGCCCCTCCCTCCGCCCCGGACGCAGGGGCCAAAGTGATAGACAGTGAGAATCTAGTGATAGCATTTGATTGTCAGCTGAAGTGGCAGTTATAAATTTACTCCGGGATAGCCATTTACTGCGACGGTTCGGGGGATTGAGTGAGCGTGGCGTGGGGCGTGGAAGGAGAGAGATAGAGAGAGGAAGATGAAGGTAGAGGGGCATCTGTGGGAGGGGCCCCCTCTCTGATCTCTGTCTCCCATCATCCCTCGTAATAAAAGTGCTTTTATGGGTGCCACCAACAGACAAAAACCCCTCCTTGCACACACACACCACATAAAACCTTCAGAACCTACAAATAGCTGCTGTCTCAATTTGGGCAATTCAGGGCTTCTAGCTGGCTCAGAAAACAAGGAGGGTCTTTACACAGAAAAAATGGCCTCTGTTTTGTGTAGTTTACTGGAGCATCTGTCTTTGTTTACAATATCTTCCTGATATTTGGAGGCAGGGGGCTTCTGCGGTGTGGCCATTTTACAGCCCCCCCCCCCCTCCTCACCCTGATTCCTGGTGGACTATTCCTTCAATTTCTTAAAAGCCGAAGCCTCGGCGGGATGGTCCAATCGCGGGAGAGGGATGGGGTGGGGGATGCAGGAAAGCAGTTGGCATTTAAAAATGCTGTGGGTGCAGTGAAATATGGGAGCCATATTTCAACATGTGTGAGGTTGTAACGTGGGCGCACACACACACACACGCATATACAGGCATGCTGACACCTCCCACACACAAGAGCACACAATTCAGAGGGAGCACATTGTCATCAGTCTGCAGGAGTCAGGTGCACGTGTGGATGTGTTTGTTTGTGCATGTGTGTGCGTGTTGGGATGGAGGGTGGGGGGGGGGGGGG
>NW_019525216.1:187600-196793 GCF_002814215.2 Seriola lalandi dorsalis | reverse complement strand
GGGGGGCTGCAAGGGTGGGTTTGTGTGCACCTTTGACACCAGCTTGACAGGCTCTTAATTGCATCCAGGGCCCATGATGCCTCTTTCTTTTGCAGACGATGGCACACACACACACACACACTCCCAGATTCTAATGCTGTGGAGGACATGCAGGTATTGACTTGCATTTCTCTCTATACTGCAAATCTGTTAGTTAATCGTTAATCCAAACCCTAACAATAACATTAATTGGCCCCTGCACCTAAAAATAACACTTCTTACTTTGACAGATTTTTTGCATCTTGCTACTCAGACCTCAGGAGGCATTAAAAATTTGATCTCCCGCATGAATGCACCCACACACAGCCCCAATACTGACATGGGGAGTAGGAAAATGAGAAGGCAGAGAAATACTACAGGTGTGTCGACCTGAAGACACAGGCTCCAACTAGCAGCTAAACAAAAGAAGCTTTGTGTGTGTGTGTGTGTGTGTCAGACAGACAAGTTATACCTCTGTTCTTCCTGGGTTTCCCGTATTTTAACTCTTTCTCCTGCTGTGTTTCCTTGTTATCAGCTCTTTAGTTCTTTGAGAAAATCTTATTTCAAAGCAATGTCTCCACAAGAGCTCACAGATGTCTGCATCAGTCACTCTCACTTGTAAAACTGACATCACAGAGCTTTTTTTTTTTTTTTTTTTTTTTGTGCATGTGCAGGGATATCTGAGGGTATCGGTCAATCTCTGGCGACGAGCTCAAAAAGCAGAATTACGATCTACTGTAGATGTGATCTCCAAAAGGAAACTGTCTAGATTTATTCAGCCTTGTGCTTCCACCAAAAAGTTAAGTTTGGTCTCAGTTAACATCCACAGTATTCTATATGAGTTTGGGTTTATTCATTTTATAAGAAGCAGAGAAGGCATATCCTCAAACCGAAGCCAAAACCCAATTTGTGGTCTTAAAGATATTCAGCACAGAGATGTGCATATTCAACAGTAACAAGGCCGGCCACAAAAACACACATGTGTTATTATTGTGTTGGAATATATCTCCTTCTGTCAGAAGTCAGCGTAGGCAGAATTGAAGTCAGCGAAAGCCATCGTGGCATTCCTGGCAGGCTCGGGAAGCTGGGCTACAACAAAGACGGGTACAGCTATAAGATAAACAGAAAACGTAAGCCCATTCATATTCACGCGTCCTCTATTACACACATACTGTATATTATGTCCCAGCCATCTCTCTGCACACCATGAGAGAGGAAGAAAATAATGGTTTTTGTATCTGGAATTCGGCTAACCCTAAAATGACCCATGCTGTTAGCATCCTTCTCTGCAAGCTGCTCTCCAGCTGGCTAGTCATTTAATAACTTGCAACTACAGGTGCATATTGGATTGAGTATGATGAATAATAATAATAATAACAGCGTGATAATGACACCGAGCCCGTAAGAAAAATAAGAATAATTGTAATTGCATGTATAGGCAATTTAATGCCAATCTGAACTAACACCATTTTACAATCATTTGTACTTGTTTGACTCATATGCTTTTATTTCGCAAATGTTTCCTGTTCCATGAGACGCACAGGCCGCACACATATAATATGTTACCCCTCTCATTCTGTTTTGTTTATCTACATTCGTTTTCATTGGCACACGAGTGAAGCACAAATCCCCACAGGCAGCTACTCAAATCACAGCGAGCTCCAACTTTCTGGACATCAGCTTCCTGTACAGGACACCAGCTTTGCACCCAGTGGTCATGGAAAATGCAGTTTGACTAAAGAGTGTTGGGCTACAGTTGGAAAGCCTGCACCTGAGTCAGAACTGAGCCTGATGACTTGATGTGAGATGCTCCATCAGAAGCGCTGTTGACTGAATGCGTTAGGATTTCTTCTGTGTGTCCAGGTTACAGTAAATGTGTAGAAAGAAAGATTATTGTTATTATTATTATTATTATTACCTGCATTGTTTTGTGTCACAGTTAACCTTTTGAATGCCGTTAACTTCAGATAAATTTGCATAATGATGTAATTGCTATAGCAGACTTCATTAGAGCTGTTTAGATGGCCATAGGCTATCTTGAGGTGAAATGATCTTACACAGCTGTGACTTAACCTTTTCTTTAAAGGAAAGTCTATATACTCTGGCCTTTCATTTTATTGATCTTTAAAGCAATATTAACACTCTACTTGATAGGATATGGGTTAGGTCGCATGGGAACTAACATTTGGGTGAATGTCTAAACTTTAGCTGTGTCACAGTCATACCGTAGATCCTGGATCCTTACCTTGATGGCCCATGGGAATCATACTGTATTACACAGTACAATTCATTTTCTGGTGGTGTCCATACATTACGTCAAATAATATACAAATATCAGTCCAATGAACGACTGCATATTCTGACCAAAATATAAAAATATGGATTTTTCTCCACTTTCCCACCAATAAAAAATAGAGCAGAATCATAACCTCTCGCTGCTGTGACTTGTGTCTGTTTAGTATTCCACATTTGAAGAGAGAACTTGATTGAAGGTTTTGGAGTAACACTATTAGCTGCATGTGTAATCCATTGTAAGCAATATACAAAATTAAGATTTCTAATCTCTTAAGGATTAAGACGTGGCTGGTGATAGAACTGTGATGGAATACTGATGACTTATGAAATAATAATACACACACAGCACTTTGTCTGTGCCATATCTTTGATAAACAGGGTGCTTTAATGTTTGTTTTATCAGAGTGTTTTCAACCTTCTTCTTTCTCTCCTAAGGTACTACTCATTGTTGTTGCCGGTCTCTCTAGATAACAAAACAAAACAAAACAGAACAAAACAAATAAATAAATACACCCTCGTTCCCACATCACCAATGGGTGAAGAAAAAGACATTTTGTTGGGTGTTTCCAAAAATTATTGTTTTGTTTATTTTTTTGTTTTTTTGTTTGTCTCTGAATGTTCCCGGTAATAAAACCAGAAAGAATAATGCATAGACTGTGCGCTCACTTCAACAGGCATTAAACAACAGACACATTTACAGTTCCGCTCTGGATTGCCTCACTTGGACCTCATGGTGTCGATAGCAACAAAAAAGCACTCAACAAAACAAGCGGTCACCTCAATAACATCTGTGAATGAACTCGGGCTGCACTCCTATTAAAGCCACATTAGATTCTCGACATCAGATGCCTCGTCTCTGCGGAGCGCCAGTCTTGTTTTTTCCTCCCACTACGTGTTTGTGCGAGGACGAGGACAGAGGAGGCGGTGCGAGCTGGAGGGGAAACTGTTCGTTTAATATGGATTCAGGCGCCGGCGCCTCGCGGGCCTGTCCACTGTGGGCCTCCCAGATGTCATTGTAATTTCATTAGCTGCCGTGGCGACAATGAGTGCCGTGCCGCATCAACACATCAAACCCCCAGGCCGCCGATACCCACGAGGCCCGCACAGCACACACGTGCGCACGTTAAAAGAACACAAAGACTTACAATCGTGCACATGCATGCGTAAACACAGAAACCCACTCACTCACTTTTCACACTCTCTCTCTCTCTCTCACACGTTCCCACACTCTCCCCACCCTCCTCCGCCCCCTCCCCGGCTTTTTTCCCCCACTGGTAGGTCTCTGGTGGGCAGAGGGAGCAGGATTTCTTCTGGGGCTTTCCCTGCCTTCCCGTTTTAGAACAGCAGAGCTGGGAAGGAGGACATGGTGGAGGGAGAGGAGCGGAGACGATCGGATCGGCTTTGATATATGGAGCCAGCTTTGATGGTCTCTTCCTTCTTCTCACTATAAATAGCTAGCTACAGCTTTAGGGGAAAACGAAGAAAGTGCCAAGAGGAGGAGGAAGGGAGAATGAGGAGAAGAGAGATCCCTGGGGATAACATTTTGTGCTCATAGGTACACACATGTACACACACACACACGCATGCATATACAACATTCTGACATGAAAGAAAAAAGTTTGCGCGCCAATTCTCATTGGCAAAGACATGAAAATGTTTACAGTCTGACAATGTGGCAGGGTAAACACACACACACACACACACACACACACACACACACACACACACACAGAGGTTTAGCTCCCTGGGGCATGTTGCACAGAAGAAGGGTCAGATTCCTTATAGCAGTATAGAAGTGACAGGACCATTAATGGGCCAAAGTGAGAAGCAGCCAACTGCGTATACTTTGCCTCACTGCCAGCCATTTTGTTTTCACATCAATTTCCTACATTCCAGGTAATTTCAGGGGCAGGACTATAAATTTGTTTTGAGATAATCAATCTAAGTAAACTTTTTGTAATTAGTGTATGTCATCAACTTAAGGTAATGAAGTTTGTAAGCAAGAACCAATCTGGATTTTTGGCGGAGTTGGATTTTAGAATGCTTAACATTTCAAGACTTGTAAAAATAAAAGCTTTATATTCATGTGCCATTCTTTTGGAAAATCAAACCGGGAGGATGAATAATAAGCAAAAAGGATAGTTTTGATATTGATTTTGTAAATGGTCTGTGCTCACCACTGTTTTCCCGGCTCAACCTTCAGTTATTTTAATCGGTTTAAGCCGCTGCTACAGCTAACTGCTGTTCTGCCAGCAGCCACTACATGCTGACTTATTGGTTTACCTTATCACTGTGTCCACGACACGCCAGGCATTTGTACACAATATATTTCATCATCTAGCATGTTGTCATGTGTGTACAGATAGCACCAACAAGCACTGACTCTGTTTAGTCCATACCCAGAGGCAGCTTCGCTTTATTCTCTCTCATTGTGTGATGGATTTCTGATTTCTGACCCATTATACAAAAATCTATTCTATTAAGCACAAAGCTAAACTGTGATGAGAATGTATGTGTCTGAAATAACTAACAAATATTCCAAAAAATATGCAGCTATCTACAGGAATGTAGATAGGAAACTCGAATGCAACTTTCTTGGTTTTAAACAAATTTTCATAACTCGTAAATCCCCTTTCACTGCCCCCACAAATCATTTTAGTTAAATCAATAGGTTTTAAGTATAACTGATACAGAATAACAAACCCTGAGTTCTATCCTGCATGGCTTCTCCCTCTGTCACATCAAACAATGGCAGCGAATTACCCAGCATGCATTCCAGTACAGACCCAGAGGGCCAGCATCCATCCTGCCTCACTGTAGCTTTCCAACAGGCTGTCAATGACACAGCCTAAACAATGTCGACTGCAGCAACTAGAAAGTGATTCAATTTAAGACCGGCTTTACTCTCGTTCCCTCGCAGCGAGCCTTTAGAACTGCCGCCTCCCTCCCTCTCTCCCTCTCTCTCCCTCCCGCTCTCACCAACACACATGTACACAAATCGAATGTAAACATGCAGACGGCGCTTCTCCATCAGCCACGGGCGACAGGCGGTGGCAGTTCTGCGTGCTCCGCCTCTCTTTTACCACCCAGAAACAAATGACCAGTCCTTTCAATCACTTGTCGTCGGCGAACATGACAGAGCTTTGCCTCAAGTTATGACTCCTGGATGATGACACACTTAGAGGCCGGCAAGGGAAGTTAGCGCCACAATAGATTGATACATTGGTCTCTGCTCTGAGGACTCTCCCCCCCCCCCCTCCCCCTGCTAGCACCACCAATAAATGACAAATGAGTTTAACTGCCACCGTTAAAGGCATTTATAGTATTGATCTGGCAAGAGTCAATAGTCAGTGCTATGCTCAGGCACTCATAATATTACTTTGAGCAGTGTGCACACTTGCATGCGCATAAATACATACACGGAGGCACACACACACTCCCATACAGTCTAAAAAACAAAAGGGAGGAAAATCAATGGACAGTGGTGCTACTAAGGGAAAGACTAAGTTCCAAACTAATGAAAATAAACACATTAGAAATGTACGGCGTTAAGCGACCTCTGCATTGACCTCACTCCATCTTGACACAATTAATCCCTCGTTAAGGGGGTAATTGTTTGCCACTGCTCATATTTATTGTTGAACGCAGTGGCGAAGGTGCCCGCTGCGTCTGAGACCAGGGTGAGGCCCGTAAACAGCACACACACACACACGTGCCGCCACGTGTGTGTGTGTGTGCTGAAGATAGCAGCGGTGGTCTCAAAGCGCTTGTGCCCCACGTTGCCGGGAGCAACGATCAATAAGGAGAGGGAGCAAGCCGGCACAGGCTCTAATTGAAATGAATTTGGCGGCACATAGATAAACGATTGGACATGTAAAGAGAGAGCGAGGATAAATAGGGAGGGTTACTCGGAGAGGGGAAGAGATTGAGATTTTTTTCACCTTTTCTCTCAAAGGGCGAATGTCTGGGGAGTCTTCAAATGAGAAATACGGTCACTTTATCATTGGCAGCGACCAATAGGAATTTTACACAGGGCTGAATCAATCATGCAGGGGGTTTAATATGGAAGGGAATGAACAGTGGAATATTTGCACAATGTAATAACACCGTTTCTACATCCTGTCCATTTGGTCACTTGAGTTCGATTAACTCAAATACCCATTACATCTATACCACTGTATCCCAGTAGCATCTTTCTTAACATTTCTACTATTATCTTGTCAACAGTAAGGTTCAATTAAACTACTGACCTTACCATGCTGCGGTGTAGAAACGCCTTCGTATAAAAAGCCTCACAAACCAACGCAGATCCAAAAAAGAATTCAACGGGCGGATTTTGAACACATGCACATTATACTTTTACCATTCAGTATTCTGCACACCATCCTGACCCTTTAAAACCACTAGGTGTATTTTTATCAACAACAACAACAACAGAAAAGCCGCTTGCACAATCAGATGATTGACAGCTCAGCTTTCTGTGGGGCATGTTGTCTGAGGTCAGCCCTGTCGCCACGCACGTGTTCCTCTACAGGGGCTTGCACCGCAGTTCAGCCCCGACAAACATGTGATCTTAACCTCCCCGACAGAAGGAGTGTGCTGGCGTGCCCCGGCGCGACACTTTGTGTACAGAGGGATCAATGCGCCATTCCTGTAACTACACAGAGACAGAGGGACGCGGTGTTAAGGTAAGGAAGAGAGAGAGAAAGGAGGAGAGAAAGAGTGAAGGGAGCAGACAGAGTGAGCAGAGGTACACATGTAGAGGATCAATTGTACGTGTTGTTGCGGGGCGACCAGGCGTCCTGCGCTATTTGTGCCACGCAGACGGAGGGGCCATGAACCTGAGGGGACACTTATTGTCTAGGGGAGCTGCTCTTCCCCCGACCGACCAGTAACCTACGTACACGCTGTAAACACACACTTGCATGTGAGCATAAACACAACCACATGCGTACCCCACCGCACATACTGTATGCCGTAATCGCTCCTCCAGCTTTTACTCACCTTTGAATGACTGGTATTGTAGGAGGGTGTTTGGGAGGGAGGGGGTCAAAGGTTAAGAGATGGTAATGATGCAGAGAAATACTGTCCTCATGGCAATAATGAGGACTTCTGCACTGCTGCACTACAGCTCATTTGTGGAGGAAATGTAGTCAATGTGCGTGCGCGTGTGGGGACCCCGATGCGGGAACATAGCTAAGGACTACAAATCCCTAAGGGTCCGGGCTGCATGTGTAACTGCCATGCAAAGATAAGAATAAGCAAGTGAAAAACGTCTTGGAAAGCATTTGTTACACCAATTAATTCTATCTGTTGTTTTTGTTTCTCAGTTTAATTTAAAAAACATTTTTGAGTTTTTGCATCAATGTTTTTTTTTTTTTTCTGTGATGGTTCAAGTATAAAAACAGAAAACTTTAACTACCTGAGGAGGGGATGGAGGGTGTGTCCAGGTCCACCAGAGCCAAACAGGAACATGGAAAAGAGAAGAAAGGGAGAAAATTCATCAATGAAAGACAATAAAATGTCAATATTTAAGTAGAAATGTGAGAAAAACATTTGATTGGTTAACTCAAAGACGAAAATGCTGCTTCAAAAAGAACAAAGGCCCTTCTATTAGTGATAAAAGACTTGATCTTAATTCCCTGTGATCGTCACCATTGATTCAAACAGGCATATATGTGTTTTGGTAACGGTGTTTGTTTAATTCCTAATTGTTAAACCAATCGTTCAATTAAAAAAAGGCGAAATAATACATCAGTCGGCTGTCTGCAGGCTGAACTGCATTGACAAGCTGACTTGGTCGGTCGTCACAGGACCTGACCACTGCACACCACAATATTCATGGTTATGTGAATGACCACTTTGTTTGGGGCAACCGTAATTAAAACACGCTATGCTTTAAGTCCACCGCAAAATGAGGCAAATTAGGCAGCAGAAAATGAATTAGCATGAAACTCCAAAGAGAGGGATGATGGATGACAGCTGTCTGCCACTCCTGACAGTTTTTACATTTGACTTTCTAATTAATGTGGGGATTTAATGTGTTTGTTAATTCTGTCAATAGCAATTATGTCTCTTTTGGCTGGCTTTGCCACACGCATGTGTCTGATTTTATGCTAATGTGCTGTTCTGTATGTGCTGGAGCCATGACTGCCAAACGAGCCCGGCCAGCAAATGGGCTTTGGCTCCCCGTGGAGAAAGCGCTATGCTGAATATACATAGCGCAGCATATGAATTCTAGACAGCACCGCACTGTTGTATGCTTAAGGAAATTGGCAAGCGACTTGGGGAAGTGAATTGAAATGGTTTGTTGCATAAATGTTGGGGAAGGATCGTGTTTACAGAACAATGCAGATTAACCGATGGTGATTTTAAATGGAGGAAACTGAAACATGAATGACGCAGCAGCCTTGGGCACGATTCTTACAACCACTGACTGCTAAGAACAACTGTATATGAGCAATATCACTTCCACTTGAGTTTTCTTTTTCATTTTCATCATAACAGAAAACATGAACTTTTTCTTTGACAAGAGTTTCGATTCCAGTTGTTTAATCTGCATTTTCATTAAGAACTGTGTCTAAACTGTTTGAGCATATGGTCTAAATAAAAAAAGTTTCTTGTGAACACCAAGTCCTTGGGTAAACTTTTGTAATAAGGTTGCAGGCTTGGTGCTTGTTTGAGGGGGACAGAGACAAACCCTGCTTACTCAGCACTCAGCGCCCAAGGACAGAAGGGCTGTGGTTGAAGAAGAAGCGAGGAAGATAGATTTAACTTGCTGCGGGACAAGTCCCTCGCTACCACCCACTCCTCCTCTCCTCTTTCACCTGGCCCACCGCTCTCTTGTGCGACATCAATCCCTCGCCCACCCTCTGCCCCC
>NW_019525216.1:169433-187580 GCF_002814215.2 Seriola lalandi dorsalis | reverse complement strand
CACCCCCCCCCCTCCACCACACACAGTAAACACACGGAGGACATCTATCACACTGGTGCTGTTGCTTTAAGTGACTCATTTGTGACACTCTCAGGTTTGGCAACCGTTGTTTCTCTTCACTGGGGCTGGGTCAAAAAAAAAAAAAAAGATCTGACAGTTTGCACTCAGGCTGACAGTTTTTTCCAGATTAGCTACAGCTTTACTTGGAGGCAAAACTGGAAGCGAGTGCACCGGCTAATAAACTCTCATTGGCCTAGAAAACTCTTCCACAACAAGAATAGTAGTAGAAAGCTGATGCATACAACCTCCCTAACCCGTGTGTTTGTTTTCAACCTCTATGATCATTTAATGGCTTGTGTTTGTTGTCCTATTTGACCGGCAATATATATTTTCAGAAATGCTGTGGTGCAGTGCAAAACTGTGTGTTGAAAAAAAAAAAAAAAGTTGTAATAAACCTAGGATGCAATGTGATTTACAATTTTTGACTCGTTAGATCCTTGGGAAAATAATCTTCAATGATTGTTGATTCTTTGACTGCAGTTATGAAAACCGTACGCTTACTCAGACTGGAGATTTTTATAGCATAAATACTGGATTCAAAAATCATATCTTAAACAAGCGTCTCCCTCAGAAATATAGCAAGAAAGACAAAAGGCAACCTGACAGGAAAGCATTTTGGGGAGCTGTTTTTAGCTAAAGAGGTCTCAGGTTGGTATGGGAGACGAGGTTTTGGAGTTGAAGAAGCGAGAGGGAAAAGCAAGCAGTACCTTGCAGACACAGTACATTACTTTTTCATCAGCACATGCACTCCCCTAAGCCTTGGTCCATGGGGGTGTGCATACTGAATCACAAGCGTGGCCCAGGTTCTTTCCCCTGCACTCATATATTGCATACTGTGGGAATGGAGGGCATGGTAAACTCATATAAGCCACACACCCACAAGACGCTGTCAAAAAAGTGCCGACAAATACAAATAAAAAGTGACTGAGTGATGTGTATACATCGCATAAAACACACAGAGTAACACCAGTGGCATTGGAGTGAAAAAAAAAAAAAAAAGACTTGGATGTGGCACACAAAACACAAAAACACGATCAAAGTCACAGTTTCCACTGTAACGATCTTCATCACATCATAAGAAACTATTATAAGACTAATAAGACTTAATGAGGAGGCAAATAAAAGTGTGACCAAACAAATCGGGGGTTGCAGGGGGTTTACAAGCCTTGAGACTGAGAAGGAGCTGCCGCCAGTGATGCAGGACGTGACCGCCATGTCACATTTACAACTTCACATCAAAACCTCTTTGTGTCCTTGCCAAAGTTATCAGTGTGTAATTACCACTTACTTGCTCTTTATTACACATCTGGCTTACTTGATAAGGCCCAAGAGGCCGTCTCCCCACGTGTGACATCAAAGTATAGCTGTTTAAATCTACAATAATAACCTCATAGAGCAGGTATGATTATGGGAGGTAATTTGTCGTACTTATTTTTGCTGCTTTCCACTAGCCTGGAGAAATGCTTCCAGGGTAGATATGAGAATGTCCATTATTGCTACTTAAGAGAGTGGAGAAAAGGAGCTTGTGGCAGAGCTGGGGAAGCGGAGGAGGAGAAGTCAATCAAGACAGGAAGGATGTTCATTCTCTCTCTCTTCTTCTTTAGTGGGCCATAAAAGCTAACGGGCCCGGAACAGCGCTCACCTCGGAATCGCCCGATTGCTTTTTTTTTTTCTCTTTTCTTTTCTTTTTTTTTTTTCTTTCTCCCCTTTTTCCCTCCTGCCTCCCCTCCCTCTTCTCCTCCAACAAATTGGCAGCCTGGACGGAGGTGAGGGTCATAAATAAGAAAAAAAATGGTAGTCATTGTCACATGCACGTGCTTGCATGCACACACACTCCCACTGTCTCACATGCATGCACAGCTCTAGGCGCTTTTTCTCCTTCCTAGCTGTAGGTATGCACTTGTAACACACACACGGAAGCGCACAATGTCGAGCACGGCACTCTGCAACTGAGGACCTCCCCAGAAACGGCCATCGTTCATTTTTTTTTCCTTCCTTTTTTTTATTTTTTTTTATCGTGTTACCTCAGGTGGAGAGAGGGGGAACGTGAGCGAAACTTCTAAAAATACAGTCCTACAGAGGAGTTGGTGCCACTGCAGAGGTTAAACAATCCGAGAGCTGCAGGCAATCATTCAATTTAAAACGCACCAGGAGCCCTTGGGGCGCGGGGGGAGCAGGACGCATAAAGAAATTTAACAACTCAATGTTTTACAGCCCACGAAAATGAGATCCGAGTACAGGAGTGGGGTGGGGGGCGCTGAAAGCTAGCTGTGTGGTCCAAACACAGGCGGACAAAACTGCTAGACGAAAAAAAGAGGTCAGCCACTGAGTGCTGAGTTGAGCTCGTGACCCCTTCCCCAGGACTGAAGTATACCACCGCCACAGTGAGCCAGCAGCGTGGGAGGGAAAGGGGATGACAAATAAAGTCTAGTGTGTTTGGTTTTTCTTTTTTTTTTTTTTTCACGTTTGCTGCTTGATCTTCCTGCGTCCAGTACAATTTTAGTAAAGGAAAAGAAACCGTCACCTTAGTGGTGGCATGTTTAAGTGGTGCTAGTTCAGTGCAGTTAAATAAAAGCTCTTGACACGCTTTTACCTCAAAAGACAGAAAGAAATGTGTCAACGTGTCCTCTATTCAACCTGAGACAAATCAAGCAAAAAAGGACAATCAGAAAAATCAAAAGGATGAAACAAGACAGCTAGTGACAGACAATGAAAAACAGACATTCAGGATGGAGAAAATAGACAGAGACAGGCTGATAAAGGCAAAGCTGAAGAAAAAGACAATGATACATACAGAAAAAGACAGGTAGGACAAGTCGAGACCCAGACGGACAGACAGGCGAGCGGGGAAGGCAGACAGTTTAGTCAAGCCCAGGGAGGACACAGTGCAGCTAACCGGCGAGAGCTAGAAACAGGAGTGTGTCACATGCAATGAAGGCAAGCGCACAAGACGGACTGTATTTTTAAAGACTTGAGAGGACAGTAGGTAGTTTGAGGTGGGATGGGTTCAGGGTGGAGGAAAGAGAAAGCTGCAGAGAGTGGAGGCTGTGCGACATGCAAAATATTTCTATTAAAGTTTTACTATTGCTTCTTTTCAGGCAAGTAGAAGTTTGAGACACTTTTATTTTAAGTGACTTACATGTCTGCTTTTCTACATTTCAGAGTCAAATATTGTTCCTTTTGCTCCGTTTGTCAAACAACCACAGCTAATACCCGCTAATAACTGCACTTTTCAGCAGTGGAAGAAGTAAAAATAGAAATACCACAAGCTCACGAGGACATATATTAATTGCTTGTTTTGTCCAATCAACAGACAAATGAGATATTCTATTTTAAAAAAAAAGGAAAAACCTCAGGAGGAGGACAAGCAAATGTTTGACATACTTACTTAAAAATGACTTAAACAATTAATTAACTGATAGTCAAAGTAGTTGCCAATTGATTTTCTGTCAGTCGACAAATCAAGTTACAGGTTTAACAACTTCATACACCGTTGTTTCATCTGTATCCAGGTGTCACATTTTAGTAGCTGATCATGCTTTGTCAGTTAAATCTTAATCTCCACGGTAAAACTAACTGATAAATGTAAAGGTGAAATGGAGAAAAATATTTGCTGCTGAATTATATTGGAGTAGATGTTTAAAGCATACACTGGAAATACTCAAGTAAATTACCAAGACATTTTACTAAAAAATATACTTATTAACTTTCCACTACTGGTACTTACACTTCCATAACATTTTTAATGTTGTAATATTCAGGGCTTGAAGTATTGAATCTTATGGTCAAAGATTCATAATAAGAAACTTCTGAGTCCTCTCTTTTCATCACATTGTACAGTTCACCTTATGCATCATTTACTTCCACTCTTTTTTTTCTTTTTTTTGCCTTTAGCGCCCTTCTCATCTTTAAACCTGCATTATTGTGTCTTTAATGTGCTGTTATTTCCCAATGTACAAGCAAATCTTCTGCCAGTTTCGTTTTACCAACTCAATTTCTAGATACTTTTTTTTATCTCCATCTCCTTGTTTTGTCTTAATTACTCACCATCAATCCTTCGTTGTCCCCTCAGATCTTTTTTTAATACAATTATTTTTTTTAATAATATGCTACCTCACAATATCAGCCCACTCCTTCTTCATCCCATTCCACTCCTCTTATACCCCGCAGTCCTCCCTGTTTAAAAATACTACCATCCATTCAACCCTTTCTTCCCCTTTATGACCATTTTCCTCCACTACTCTCCATGCATCCCTCTCCCTTAAACTTTCCATCTCTTTGCTCTCCATGCATCTATCTTTCCTCCACATCTCCTCTCTGTTTCGTGTCCCCTTCGACACGTCTTCCTCTCTCCATCCTCTCTCCATCCTCTCCCCTGACAGCCCCCCCCCCCGCCCCTGGCAGAGGGCCTGAGTGTGGGCCTGTTTCCTCAGCAGGCAGTCGACCGCTGCATGCCCGCATTGTGAGCAGGGGAAATGTGCTCCATTGTGTCTGTGCGGCGCTCACCCCTCGATGTGGAAGTGGTCTGAATGCAGGCTCGTTAACCAATCAATAGAGCAGACGTGTCTAAAACCTCGTCCTTGAAACCCCTCTCTGCTTTTGTTCCATGCATGACAAATGAGCTAAGTAGAAGAAAACATCCTGTGTATTTTTTTTTGTTTGTTTTCCGATGCAGATTTTGCCTTGTTTCACAGATTTTTCTGTAATCACTCCCTCACACTAAAAAGACATTTGACAAACCTGATTAGAACATTTGAAAGAATCAAACAGTGCTGGTTTTCTTCTGGACGAGTCATGGAATGAGACACATGGTTAAAAAAAAAAAAAAAAAAGAGAGCTACACGTCTACTAAAGTGGAACATATGTTTGATTGGCAAGAAGGAGAGAGTTATGATTGCACAGGAAGGGAAATGAGTCATCCCCAAACCAATGAATGGCTTTCAACATAGCCTAATAGAGTTCTCTGATGTGTGCATCAGGTAAATTATCCCTTTTAACCTATAAAAGGATGTCAGCTACATTCTAATTCATTTCTGAACATGGTGTCAGAAGTGAGACAGGAACATTTTAATGTTAATTGCGAGAGTTAAACGACCTGTTTTGAGGTACTTCAACTTAAAGTATAGTACACTTTATGACACCCAAAGTCTTCAAGATGCTGGATAGGAGCCACTTGGCAGCTTTCTCCTCTCCTCTCCGCTCCAGACACAACCAGACACAATCTTAAAGACACTTGAGCCATTAATTCAGACATGCCAAGGGCACTTTGTCAAGTCTGCACTGGAAATAGGAGCATTAGTAAACAACCATAATTTTTACCAGTAATGCAACCATTCACTAGAGCCCTCTTTAAGACCAATAAAACCGATATAGCATCAAAGTCCATCGTTACAAACCAGTAACCTAATTATGCGACAACTGCTTTATTGTTTTTTTCCATTTTTGCCAAATGTTAAAATGTGCCTTAACCCAGAAATGTAATCAATTACGTCATACATAAATACATTATTACTCAAAAGCAAAAGTCCTTCCTTTGAAAGGTGCCTTTAAACAACTCCAAAGCTTCTACACTCACACGTGCACAAATAGAAAAAGAGACACTATGGTTCAGCAAGCAGACAGCGTATAGTTTGGAGGTATTTACTGACTATCAGACTAACCAGCTAGCTTAACGTTAGCCGCCATGACTGGACACAGCACCGGCGATGACCTGTCCGTGTGAATGTCAATGATCATGTCTGTCCACTGAACTCTGATTTAACCATTTATCATATACGGCATTATTATGTGATCAAAGGAACATAAGATCATTAGGTTGAATAACTAATGTGGTTACTAAAAAAAAGTAATCACATCATTAAGTAATGTGTTACTGCCTAACACTGGCAGTCCACTGGGAAAGGACTGTGCTTTTTATACTGGTGGTGGCTGGGTTGGCCCAATTCCCAGCCTAACAAGACACAGTACACCAGGGACCTTCTGCTTATATTGAACCACCCGAGCATCAGGACCCAGCCCTCCCTAACTTGGAACAAGTCAGCAGCTGCAGCAATCGGAGTCACACCAGACCACCTCACCCAGAAGATGACTTAAGTTCAGACAGGAGGGGTCTAGGGACAAGTTAGATGTGAGCCCCAGTCTCATATTCCACTGCTCTCTATTGTCTTGGCTAACTCCCAGCTCATGTTCACCAGCAACATCAGTTTAGAGATGCATGTATCCTGGCTCTAAAGGAGACATGGATCAGGAAGGAGGATGTGGATTGTGAAGATTAGGGGATCCTATATGCGTGGACTGGGATGAAATTACTAGTTATCGTTATCTGATGGTGGTGGTGTATAACTCTGTATAAATGAACTATAGTGTAAAACTTGGGTTTTAGTAAGAGACAGACTATGTAAGAATATTAAATTACTATCTGTGCCCATGGAATTACTGCAGACCTTTCAGATTGTGGTTTACATTCACTCAAAGGCGAACAAATGGACAGCTAAGTAATCATCCATCAATATCCAATAATAACAATAATAATAATAATAATGATGAAGTAGACTTTCTGATCCATTACTCAATAAAGATTGCATGTACAGAGAACCATGAAAAAACAGATCTCTGTATGAAATCCTGATGCAACAAAGAGTTAAACTGATTCTCTGCCAGTGTCCGATTTACTCCCTGGCATCAAATCAATCCAATCACCCCCCGAGACGTCTAGACAAACTCTAATCACTTACAATTCAGAGCAATCACTTTCATCCCATGATGCATTTCGCCGGTGATAGGATGGGTCTCTTTCAGGGTGACAGTGGCACGATCATCCAGGCAGCAATTACAGTAACAAAACAGCCTTTAAAGAGCGTGACAGTGATTTGATGATCATGTGACAGTGAGTAGCAATACAGTGTCAATAATTACACTGTTGAGTTGTACCACACACTGTAATGCAATATCAATCTGCCAATATCAACACGATTCAGTTGACACCTATAGTAACTCTGCTTAAAAAGCACACAATGGTGGAAGGAAAAAAGATCTTTTTGAAACGGAGGGACAACCCCGGGGCCATGGAGGAAACATCTGAAGGGATAAGGGAGTGTGAAGGGAGAGATTTTCTTTGTCAAAGTTTTAAACCGGTCTAAACGTTGACAGCTTTACACATCTACGGTTAGAAATAAAAATGAAAGAAACAGAGGAAGCGAGAGGAGACGAAAGCAGAAAGGAAGATGGGTGGGCCGAGCAGAAGAAAACAACAGACCTATACTCTGCTGTCTCCAGCGTTACCTGTGTTTCACCTTTAATCCTTCCCATCTTATTTTAGTGGAGCAACAAGGCTTGTGCCTGTTTACCGGGTGAATTCCTCTCCTGCAGTGAGACGAAGGTTCCCAGGGCTCGGTATTTGTCAAAGACACTCCCGCTCAGGCCTCAGCCCCAGCCCGGAAAAACCTTTTGTCAAACAGCCAGCATTTTTCATTCTGCTGTTGTTGCGTCTCGGTCTCACCTAAGGCCATTAAACTCACAAAAGAATAAATTACATTAATTGCCAGTCTCGATGAGAACAGCTGGGCTGAGGTGCAGAACAACAACGATAAAACGAATTACAAGGAAATAAACCCCGGGTAAGAGAAGCAGCTCTCCTGACTTTCTTGAGGTGGTGGCGGGAGGTGTGTTTTCAAAACAAAATGGCTGCTGCTTGATGCATTCCATATCGCAGGATGGGTTCTCGCTTTGGTTCTGCATGAGGATGAGTCCGGGAATGTATTTGTCTTTTCCAGGGTGAAGGTGTTCTCCGCACCCACGCTGCCCCAGTTCATCTTGACACCTTTCACCATTAAGGCCCAGGTGCATAGCTAATGAGGGGCTGGTGAACCACACACCTGTGTGCTGCGGGGAGGAGGCGGGAGGCCCAGCACCTTGACTAATGCCCTCGCCCCTGTTTCCATCTTTTCCATCTGTCTCCATCCCTCCTTCCTTTTGTTCTGCCTGAAAAAACCCTCTCCGTCTCTATATCCATCAGACTTCAGCTCGCCCTCTCATTTCTCCAATCCGCTATCTCTCTCTCTCTCTCTCTGTCTCTCTCTTTTCAGTGCTTGTCTCTGCGGCTCTGCACTGTGTTTCCCGGGCGTTTGTACCTTTGGCTGAGGCTGCCCCGAGCACTTGGCTGAGACGTACCTCTGAGAAGAGCTCGTTAGAAGGTGTGAGCTTAACCCCTGATTGATTTCTGAGCATGACACAGTGAGAGAGCCGAGATGTAGCGCAAACACCTCTTCTGATGACTGTGTGTGTGCGTGTGAGGTAGAGAGAAGAAGAGACGAGAGTTGAGGGTTAGGGGGATCAAGAACAAGAGAGCGAAAGAGAAGGGGGGGGAGACAGCTAGCAGAGACAGAAAGTGACTATGCTCTCTTTTTCTTTTATGTGCCTTTATATTTTGTTGTTGTTTCGCTAGTGTTCAGGGCTGTGCAATGAACTGAGGAGTGGCTAACTCGCTCCAATTTGTCAGGAGCTCTCTGACTGTTGTTTGGGCAGTGGGTGGGGGTGTGGAGGGCGCAGCCGCTGATGCCAGCCCTCCAATAGCGGAGTGATTACTGGGCACTGGGCCGTGCTGAGCCGGGCCGGGGCGTCAAAACATGCCGTTGCACTCCACTAGACACCGCTGTATAAAGATATGTGCTGAGACCTATATGCTCTGACAATGCTGTGCTAAATTAAGAGAAACCGCGGAGCATTAAGGAGTTACTTGATTATTTGCCTGAAGGAAGAGGACAATTGCTCTCCGCAAACGGCGATATCTCCACATACACTGCAAAAAAAAACGGACACTCGAGAAAGATTATCCAATTCTTTTTGATGTCAAACATGAATAATTTTGTCAAACATCATTTCTTAATTCTTAGATCACTTGTGTTTCACTTACAGCTGAGAAAAGTGGATGTAGTTGTCTGACTAATATGCCAAACATGTTATTTAGTAAAAAAAAACTTCCCTACAAAATCATCTGACCTATTACAGGGATAATTTTAGACTCAAAATGTAGTTGAACTTAAATAGCTGCTTGATTTAAGTGACACCTGACTATACTGTACTGAAACAAGCTCAGTAAGCCTTTGTTGAGGAGGATGCACCAAGTGTATAACAGAATATTTTCAGGTTTACTGTTACGCTCACTCAACACTTTGCCTACACCGACTCGGCATTCAGACTGGAAACAGTACTATGTTAAAAGAAGAACAAAAAAACAAAAAAAAACAAAACAATGATTTGTATGATGAGCTGAGTTTATCAGCACAGCGAGTTATGATAGTGAGAGAAAGGGCTTTTACATCTCCGTAGTGTTACGACAACAAATACTTCACCCTCGGTCTCAGAGACTGCGTCAGTCCCCCCGCTGAGCCGATGCAATGCTCTCACTTAAACGAACAGTAGGGTTGCATTTTTTCATTAAGTGCTGATGTCAGTCTGAATGAAGCCTTGAAGGAATTAATGTCTTATTTTAAGATTTTCAGATCCTTCTCTGCAGTCCAGCGTAAAGACGTTAACGCCTTTATTGCTCAGTTAAATGAGAAATAATCCAGTGACAATCTTTGTCTTGAGTTTCTGAAATTTCCTCGCTCTTATCGGGTATTTCAGAAGGCCAGTGCGTTTTGTACTCGCCTGGTTTTTCAGCTGGCAATATGATAAAATTGTTTTTGCTTACCCAAGAAGAGAAGATTAAACTTTGAAAACATTATATTTTGGTGTTTTGTATAAGGGGATTGTTTTTTTTTTGCAGTGTAGATAATAGAGAACACCTATGCATCATAAGCATGTCACTTTACAGTACATGTATCTTTGCTTCATGTACTCAGGCTAATGGAAAATTGGACAGCATCATTTTCACTCTGAGAACAACCCAGCAGCATCTTGTTAATGGTTGAATTAAAGCGAGAGACAATCTATATTTTCTGCAAAAAAAAAAAAAAAAAAAACCTTTTACAGAATTGTGTTCATGCACATCTTTTGGAGCCACAGTGTGTAAGCGGACTTGTTCTCCGGTCCCTGTGTGCACACTCCTCCTTATAGCAACATGTAAACAACCGCGTGTATATCAATTCCCTGTAGTAATTCTTTGTCTCTCTGCCCCACGTCTGCATATGATTATTGATTCTATAAAGAGGGGCCCTTCAATAGTGTCAAGGCATTTAGATTTGCATTTATATTCTCACTGTGATGGTGTTCGTCTAAAGCAATGAAACCTCTCACTTGCCCAGGGATGAGTGGAAGGGAGGGAGAGAGTTTTGATAAGGCTGCCGTCATTCATTTCAATTTCCTTATCAAGCCTAAGTACCTTCTATGAATTGGCCCTTTAAAGTACACAAATTAGAGCCATCAGTTATGCTGGTATGTGAAACAAGCAGGGGGAAGCAGTGAGGGAACACTAGCGGAGCGGAGAACAGAGTCACACGGAGAAAACTGGGCAAACTGCGGCGAGAGAAAAGAGGAGAGAAAATAAAAATGAGTGAGAAAAGACAGTGTTAATGAGCGTGTGAGACAGTGAGACCACTGTGGGCAGACCTAAAGAACAAATGCCTCTAATGCTTAATTCCACAGGGAGCAGTCAGGGTACGCTTCTTATCATTTTATAATGATGATTACTCAGGGTCTATGGAATGAGCACCCACTTAGGGGCCATACCAAAAAAAAAAAAAAAGCAAAGTCAAGCAAACACGACAGGAAGTAAAATATATGCTGAAGAAAAATTACGGGACATTCAATTGCAGAGATTATGTTTTTGCTCCCTAATAAGTGTGATAAAAGAACAGAAAAAAACTCATGCATTTAAATATGCTTCTTAGCCTAGTATGTTTCCCTAGTCTCTGCGTCATTGTGACTACGGCAAGAGACGTAACCAAACAATACTTCTATACCAAGTAGTGTTTGTTTGCTTTACATATGAATAGCCCACTTTATTTCTGGAAGTACACCAATCACTTTTGGTCCATTAAATTCTAATTAGTAGAGATAGAGCCTAAAGCCTCACAGAGAGAGATAATATTATAGAGGCTGGGAGGGAGCTGCAAAAGGATGGGGGGGGGGGGGGGGGGGGGGCAGAGGAGACTGACAGAGCCTAAACAATGCCACATAATAGAGGAGGCCTCAGAGCTGGTTTGGGAAGGAAATTAACCCATTCAGTTCTAAAGGCCCATTAACTCACACCTCTTACTATTTGCAACAAACCTCTGAATTTTTTTTTTTTTCCTCAGCTCTGGTCTTATGGACTTTATTGACCACTGTTCCTATCAATAATGATGAACACAGTGATCACACTAACTTGAATGTCGAGATCTGAGAACATGGTGAAATTGTGAAAAAGAGACAGGGCAAGAATCATGAGCGATAAAACGATCTACCCTCTTAATGCAACTATATCAGTCATCTCAGGAATTATTCATTTACATTTAAGCAGAAATTTCTCCTGGAAATATTCAACACTGCGTGTGCTGAAGTCTGCACAGTGGGAAATCTGAGCAAATTTCCAAAATACTGTACAATTACATCTTCATGTGTCCTACATAAAGGTTAAAAAAAGAAGCCTTTCTGGAGTCATGTTTACAGTGTTAGCAAGTTCTGTTTAATTTTCTTCTCCAAAAAAAACAAACAAAAATAGTCTGTCAACCTGTTTATTCAGCTAATGATTTAGAAATAATAATTATCTTATCTTAAAATTCCAGATTAAATAAACTTCTTTCATGCCCTCATTGATAATTAGATGCACAACTTCTCTCACCACAACTCCACGGCCAAAATAAACCAGAATTGTCCTTTAATATTTTCACCTCCCTAAAATCCCAGTAAAATGTCGATTCCTGCTTGACTGCATCATATTGGTAGTGCTGTTAGAGTTTTTGTAGTTTCAGAAAAAGTTTATCCACAAGTAATCTGAATGTTGTTGGTGTGTGAGTGAATCACCCATTGATCTGACGCAGCCCATAAAGCAGCCACAGACTTTGGTAGCCCGGGCATGTGCCAAATAGCAGGCCTGATTAATGCACCGATAATCTGGTCCATAAATAGACACGCCAGTCTCTGTTTTGTATTTTATGTATCCGCCTTTACTGCAGCAATAACCGTTGGAAGGCTGTATTTCATGGCTGTTCAGCCGCCAAACTTCTCTCAGTTACACTCCGTCTCTCTTTCTCGTTCACTCAAACACTCTCTCTCTCTTCCTCTCTGGCCCAATTCCACTTTGATGAAGAGTGAAAGAGCATGTTGTCTAAAACTTTTTGGCAAGTGGTGAGAATAGAGAGAAGACTGAGAGGAAGAGGCAGCTTTCACAATACATCAAGCTCTCTCTTCTCCAACACCTACAGTTCGCCGATACCTATGGGTCTTTTTCATCGTGAGTCACTGATAAACACAGAAAAGGCTGGCGGATTACAGGAAGAGGCTGGAAAAGAGCCCACCCCCATTCATGAGGAGAAGCCTTGCCAACCAATAACATGGGTCACCGGTTCCCAGGCCAAAGTGTATCGTGATGGAGCACTGGGATGCCAGGGCTCAACCAAGAGCGAAGGTGACAAAGGAGGAAAAGCTTTTACCACATCAGCAGCAGAAACATTTGGTACTCACTACAAAAGGAACATGGCAGCGCTCCCTCGTCTCAATCCCCATCTGACTGGAGATGTAGCGTCAGGGTAGTCATGCTCTACCGGACCTCGTCTGAACCAGATCCGTCTCCCGTAATAATGGTGACACTGTTGTGCATGCTTAATGGGAGATGGTGGGCTGCCTGGTCAACAAAACACCTAACCCTGAAATGAACAAAAGCTGGAAGACACACACTTAAAAAACTTACTTATTAACTGAGAATGAAAAAAAAAAGGCTAAAGGCCAAAGCTGGCACTTTCTAGTTATCAAGGTCTCCCAACAAACAATTTGAATAGTTATTATATACTGTTTTGTGTTTTTTTTAAGCTTCACAGCAAAACACGGCAATAAGTGATGCCCTTTATCCTCCTATTAGAGAGCACAAGACTCCTCTATCCCACCCATTTGCACAGCTTATGAATATTCTATTTTAAAGCATGAAAACATCCTTTTAGTGGCCGTTGGCAGTTCAGCTATGATTGTGCGCCAGCAGAAATACAGTGAAACAACAGCAGCAACCTCTGTATGATCTCCCAACTTGACCACTGTTTTAATTACAAAATTATAATTACGGTGAGCTGGATAAATGTGTCTACTGGGCCTACGACTCACCAAAAAACAATGAGCTTTGATATTCACATTTTTATTTTGTAAGGGCAGAGGAAAGAGTTTGAAATAAGGCCCCGAAGCAATAGTTAATTTACTGTATCCTGAGATGTTGCCTTAATTTATTGATACCAGTTTGTTTTCGATTTGAGGTGAAGCACTCCGGAGAGTGTTGCTGAAAAAGGGGGAAAAAAAATTTTTCAATTATGTTCCTGGAAAAAAGGCAGCGACAGAAGCCTTTCAGTGCACAAAGCTGCCCTGTGACTTGATGAATGGCCAGCCTTTAATGTTATGGGGGATTAAAGATAACTTCTGAACGATCAGCGGGCCAACATATAGGCAGCTCCTCTTTCACCGGCATAATAAGTTCTCAGCTGCCACTGGTTTAATTACCTCCTTTTAAAACTCAATCCACGTGGACCCCTCTTTAAAAAAAATAAGATGGCAGGAGGATTAAGTTGAGGGGGGCAGTGGGGGTCAGGTATTCCATTGATTACAAGGTACCATTAAAGATCAAGAGAGGAGGCACTTAGAGACATCCATCAGGCTAAGATTGAAGCGGCCGTAATGATCTTCCTGTACACCATAAATAACACTGATGTGTTGCTTCCATCTCATCCACACCACTCTGGGTTTTGTTATGAAGCTGCTCAGCCCTCCTCCATCCACGCAAAACCCTGGGGAGAGTCCTTTCGGACGACTACCCCACACACACACACACACACACACACACACACACTCCCACCACCCACCTGTGCCGCTGAGCAAGTTCGCAAGAAATCCATCAGGACTGTGTTGGGATGAACAGATCACGTTAGCTACTCCCCAGGGAGAGAGGTCACTGGAGCTATGAGTCACTACTGTCATATGAAAAACACAGCGGAGGCGTGTTGCGACTGCCAGATGAGCATCTGAGACGCACATTCACGCTGCTGCCAGGTGCTGATTGCAGGACTGGCATGCAGAGATCAACAACATGCAAAGAGACTGTAAGTTTTAGATCTTCCTGAAAAAATAATGCACTGACTCTGCTGCACCAAAGTGGTTATAATTCTTCTCTGCAACTGTGAATGGAAACAAGACTTAAACACATCTGCTACAATATGAAAATCAAAAATTGCTTATAGTTAACTGCCATTGGGAAGCAACTGGCAACCTGCCAAATTTATTGGAGGGAATTCCTATCCTCCTCTTCACGAGGAGATAATATGTGTGTGGCATATGGAACAAATGTGAATTAAAAGCAGCATGAGAGACATATGCTGCAGTCCCACGCCTCTATGCGAGCGCTCCCTGAGGACTGGAGAGCACAGGGACCCGCACATGCTTCAAGCCCTGGCCCTCCTACTTTGTTTCCATCTTTAGGTGCCCCCGGTGGGTGGCTAGTTGGTGGATTAAACAAAATTTTAGAAAAAAGAAAAAGAAATGCTCTGTAGTTGTAGATCTTCATTGGCTGGTGATGAAGGATGGCGGCATGCAAAATGGGCATCTGTTGACACCTACTGGGGGGGTGGGGGGGGTTGGAGAATGGGACAGCTGTATCTGTAGGTGCGGGGTTAATGGAGAGCACAGTTTGAGACTTTCCCTACATTACACATTCCAACAGGAAATCAAATTAAGCTGCTGGAACATCATCTGCTCTCTGCACATTTATTCACTATTCAACCACAACTGCTTAGTGAAATGCATGAGGGCAGATTTAAGACAGTGGTGTTTAGCGTATGAGTCAGACGGTATGTATTCCATACTCTTCTATATTACTCACAAAAAAAATAATGAAGCGCTGTCCCCCATTCCCAACATACTGCGCTTTTTGAGGTTATTCCTCTTCTGAAAAGTCCTGTGTGCCTCATTGATCAACAAAGCTGTGCATCGCCCTAGGTGATTGCGGTGTTTTCTGCAGCACAACAATGCAGGCAGGGTGGGATACGGGGGGTGGGGGGGGGGGCGACAACAGGGAGGTGAAATCATGGGCAAGTTCTAGCCGCCCTGACAGAGAAACGGCAAATAAGAACTCAACAAGATCCCGTGGGATTCGTGGTACAGCAGTTGAACCTCTGCTGGGGGAGCTGTGGGGTGTCCTCATAGTATGCCCCCTACTGGCTGAAAGAAAGCGTAAGTCACAGAACCTCCTACGGCTCATCTCGATTTGAGAAAACCTTTTGTATCTGTTGATATGCTAAAGGCGATGTTATACTTAACCCAAAATAATGAAACGACTGTGCTGCCCGGGTGTGCCTGTGCATGTTTTTGTATACCCCCCCTTCCAGTATCAACGTGGGTCTCCTTCACTTTCTGTGCAGGGGAAAGTGAGGCTCCATAGAGGCTGCTAATTTGAACAGATGCATGTCAGCACCAACAAAAAGTGCTGGGAACAGGAAAATAAGGTCCCTTTTTTCATTTTTTTGCAAATAAAAGATTAGAGGATATGTAACAAAGGAAGCGAGAGAGGACACAAGAGAAAAAGGAAAAATTAGTGAGTGAAAGCAGAGAGTACATCAAAGAGAAAGGATAAACATTCTCATGTACTTTTGCTCTGCTCATGAGCAAATAATTTGCTTTACTCTCTACTCGATCTTATTATTATTCAGCAAATAATACATATGGCATCATCACAGATTGTTAACATCTTCTTGAACAAGTAATTATTTACAAATGTATGCAGGGTTTGTCCTTGCTTTTACAACAACCTGTTCAAGTAGCTAGATAAAAGCTGTGTTGGTGTAACACTGCCAGTTCAGGGTTTATCCCCCCCCCCCCCCCCCCCCCCCCGACACCATGAGGCTGGCTGCAGGATGCAGGCTAAGACTACTGCTACTCTTGGCAGGGGCTAACCCAGAAAAGGCAAGCAGGCAGGCAGGCAGGCTGGCTGCTGGAGATTGGGTCTGGCGGAAAGCAGGTCACACATACATCAGAGACCAACGCAGCGCATTGCCTGTTACAGCTTAATATCCACAGAAGCCAAAGCCAGGACATACACACCACCGCAGATAGAAGGAGAGAGCCAGGCAGAGAGAGGGGGAGAGGTGGAGGAAGAGTGGACAGAGGAAACAGACAACTGGAAGGCGAGAAGGACACAAGAAGAGAAAGAGTCCAAAAAATAAAAAATAAAATAGCTTGCGGGAAATAGAGAACAAGAGCAGGAGGAGAGGAGGAAGAAGCTGAAATGATGGGTTTGGCAGAGGTGTAGCTGACATGAGAGGTGGAGTGAAAGAGCAGGCAAGAGAGTTAAAGGCAGAGTAAGGGGAAATGATATCCAGTAGATAAAAAAAAAACAAAAAAAAACGATGGAGGATCAGAGAGGGAGGACAGCAAAAATGATACTGTGAGGGCTAGGTATAGTAAAAACTGAAGGTTAATGAAAACTGAGAAGGTGAAAAGTGAGGAAAGGACAGTAAAGTGAGCTGAAAGGATCATTACCACTACAAATATATATTACTGTTTAGGCTGGTTATACATATTTAAACATACAGATAAGGAAACATACAGAAGCTCGGTGCTGACTCAATGAAGTTCAAACATTTTGGGCAGTTGTCATCTTCAAATTAAAATTCAGGCTAGTTGTGAAATAAGATAACACGAACAAACCACACAGGCTGTTCTTCTGCCAAGACTAAAAAGCTCCATCAAACTGCCATAAGGTTACCAGACATTTCAGCTGTGCTAGAGGAAAAGAAAAGAAATAGAAAGTACAGTAACTGCGAGAAAATACAGGGACAACTAAGGAAAGAGTGTAAAAAGCGCTGACAGGCTCTATTGCTGGGGTAGAGGTTGTGAAGGGGGTATAACAGAAATAGAGGGAGCGAACGAGCATGCGAGAGGGAAAGGGGAAGGGAGAGATAGCAGAGAGTGTGTGATAAAAGGAGGGGGGGAGAAAAAAAAACACAAGCCCAGCTCCCGTAGGAGGAATGCACAATAGTGCAATAAGCTGGTGATATAATTGTCTTTTTTGCTGTATCAAGCCCATTCTCTTTATCTTTGGCAACCCTCATCAAATCAGCCCTCCACCACCTCAGGTGCTGCTTTAATTACTGACAGAATCTCAAGACCAAGGAGCAGAAAAAACATGTTCCTGCTAATTCCACCGCACTCTCCCACAGACAGCTATACACAATATATATTTCTCCACTTTCTTTCCGTTTTATACATAGGTTGAATGTCTTGACTGTTATTCAGATGAAAAAAAATGCAATACTTAATTTTATTAAAGATGAATCTAAACTTTACACATTGATTGATTGATGAAAGTAAGTACAACAGAAATCTAAAGATATAAAAATGGTCTCACTTCTTTCTTCATGGGCTACAAAATGACAGCTCATTGAGTATTTATCAGTTATGAATTTTGATTATCCTCATGACAAAACCTAGGGATTAAAATCAAATGGATGCATTGACATTTATTTGTTCACATCTCTTATGATCACAGACATACGATTATCTACACTCATCCATTCACATAAACATAAAGATACACAAATAACCCTGAATACCATCACTGTGTGTGTGTGTGTGTGTGTGTGTGTGTGTGTGTGTGTGTGTGTGTGTGTGTGTGTGTGTCTGTAAGCAGTTCTGTTGTTGTTGTTGCCATTAGACTCTTATGGGACTGAGAGTGCTCCCAGGCGGATGCGCGTCTGTAAGGCAAACCATCGGTGACATCCTAAGCACGGCTAACGTGGTTACCGCTGCAGCGACACAGACGAAGAGCCTTCCCAAGATACACGGCGAGCCACGGCAGCGCACCACCACAGACGGGGCCAAATGAGATAGCGCCAGGGCCAAATCTAATCAGGGAACGAAGACACAGCACAAGAGGAGACGGCGCAGCAAAGAAATGGAAAGGAAAGAAGGGGGGGGGGG
>NW_019525216.1:150915-169413 GCF_002814215.2 Seriola lalandi dorsalis | reverse complement strand
GGGGGGGGGGTAGAGGAGGTAAACAGAGGAAACACAGGCAGGAGGAAAACAGGAGGAGTGAGAAATAGAGCGATATTGAGTGGGTGACAGAAATATACTGAGCGTTAAGCTGAGAGAGAGTCTGAGACAGAGCAGGGAAGAGAGGACGAGGAGGTGCAGGAGAGAGGTTTGCATTGCACACGTGTGAGGAAAGCAGGCTTGATTGTTTGTGTACCCTACTCCCTTACTCCCCGCTGGTAAATGGGAAACACAGCCCTGCGCCGCGTCCCCACCCTCGCACCCTCCTCCTCCTCCTCCTCCTCCTCGGCCATTCAGAGCCACTTGCGCAGCCTTTTCTCAGCCAACGCCACACAATAGCGAGCTGATGAACCTGGGGCTAACATGCCCTTTGAGCTCAGTAAAGGCAGAATGCATGGAGGGTCCTTAATGATATCAGCCCCGCGCAGCGAGCACACCAGTGCCCGCTCCCTAACTCCTTCACTTCCTCCTTCTCTCCATACACCTCTTCCCTACAACCTTTTCCAGCCTTTTATAGGAAGAGCAGGAAGCATCATTCCCAGTGAAGTTCCAGAAGATGAAGAAAGAAAAAGAAATGAAAACGCCACAAGATCTATATTGGCACATCATCATTGGCACATCATCTCCCTGCAAGAGCTTGAAATTAAATTTAAGCATTTTGTTTTTAAATGAAATGCTGCCTCCAGTGATTGTGGCACTCCTGATAGGTATTTTGGCTGCTTGATGCCCTTCACTACCTTTCTGTTCAGACACGTGTTGTGGGAAGATGAGGCTGAAATCAAGATTTTAGACACCGGCTACTGTTATTGTTGCCAAAAAAAAAAAAAAGAATAAAGAAAGAAAAGAAAAAGAGAAAACAATATGCAAATATCAAGGTTTCCTCGCATATTAAAGATGCAAAAACAGATATGGTTATTTTGTTGGGTTGGCATTTCTGTGTTGTACTTGAGGGAAACTACAAGAAAAGGACTGACTGAATAATTGAATATGTGCAATAAGGAAAGGTTAAAGTGTCACAACAAATGAGTATATGGACTGAAGAACACCTGGTCTTTTCTCCTTGTAAAACGTGACCTCTGAACTTTGATAATTAGATTCAACAGCCAATTAAAGTCAGGCTTCTGTTAACAGGGGGTGCCAGCGTGAGGAACTAAAGGCACGTTCTCAGTTTAATCCTCAACAGCACTGCTTTCAACATGGCCAAAACCACAGGTGCTCAAATCTAAATAACTAAATATCTTAATTTCTCCTCTCTACTGATCACTTCTGGTTGCATTTTTGATTTTGTTTTTGCTTCTTCTTTTTTTTTTATACAGTGATATGCAGTGACATGTACCACAGTGCAGGGAAACTTGTCTTTCAAAAAGTGTTGAGATCCAAACACACACACAAAAAAAAAATGTTGTTTCCATTACTCAGAATTTCAACTCACTTTAGATTAGGATGTCCATCAAGCCAGCTGTATAAAGTCAACAACTTGCATGCATTTTAAGTGTGCATCAATCAGCATCAGCACAAACACAAATTAGATGCAAACCTTTTCTTCGCTAGCGGGATGTATTTGCCAAAAATACTGAGGATCCCCCATTATCCAAGATTGTACTGTTTTCACCGAGTCAATCAAGCCATCAAATCAACCACTAAGATGTTTAAAGTCTGACAAACGTAATTTACCGAAGAAGATCAGCATGTGGGCTACATAAGCATCCTCTCCAAACCGTTTTGAGTGTTTGAGTGATTACATTTTCATTCCACTCAAGTTTCTTGTTCCATTTTTGGCACCATCTGCATTTTTATCCTCTTTCAATGATGCTTAATATGCTGATGCCAATAAAGCCTGGATTTGTGTTGTTTTTTTTTTTTTTGTTCAATTTGTTATCAGAATAAAGCCATCAGCTAAGCTTAAGGGTCAGTTCTATCACCGCCAGACACGAGGGCTTAGCACGTTACTTTAATTCATCAAGGTTTGATTACTTCTGTGAAGATTTTTTCCTCCGCCTGATAACCTGATGCTCCCCAATTAATGCCTTTTCACAATCCTGCCGACGCCGACATGATCAGAGAGCGCTGGGCCTCCCACATGTCTCTGTTCGCCTCGCTTTGTTAGAACACTCCTAGAAAGTTACACCTTGGAGATTTTTTTAAACCATTTTCACTCTCCACTCTATCAACAATTGCAGTTCATCAAACAAGATAAATGAATCTCTCTGGCACTCTGGCAACGAGCCCAGTAAAGCCAAGAAAGAAAAAAGAAAAAAAAAGAAAAATCCAGACTAAAGCCGTACACACCTACAGGTACGTGTTTCTTCTGTGATCCCTGACAAGACGTTCTACAGATGTCGACATGACAGTCCAGTACACAGTTTAAGTAGATATGACTCTTCGCCTGGGGAGTGTTTCAGGGACATTGGTGCATATTCTGTGTAGTTAGTGATAAGGACATGGAATAATAAAGGAGCTCACACATTTAAATACTAGTAAAAATAGTAAAACGCAACACTTAAACAACTTACAATCTGGTATTTACTATCTTGTTTGAATGTGTTTTATATTACTGAGGAATGTTAATTTGTTTCAGTGTAGAAAAAGCCTTTCAAATTGTATGTAGAACATAAGAAAGGGGAAACATGGGGAACATTGTTGCTTTTAATTAAAAAAAAAAATCAATTTATAAGACACACTGAATTGAAGATTAATAGCTTAAATGTGCAAAGAAAATTACAATTCAAGGGAACTGCTTTCAGTGGGTGTGTAGTTAGGGACAAAGAGCAACTGATATCTGAAATTAAATTAAACTACTCTACAGTTATTTATGTGACGAGTCTATTTGTCCAGTAGTGAAAACAAAACAGTAAAGAGCACGAACAAGATGTGCACCAGTGAAGGTTCAGCTCCTCGTCGCTACATGGCTATAAGCTGCAGATGTAGCTTAGCATTCCATTCAGCACTCCAGCTCCATCACCACCAGAGATGCACTGGATGACTGCCTGTCTGACCTGCATTTGCCAGTTTGATGCATTGGGCTGCTCAAGCAGGAACAGAACAAAAATAACAATTTTGACAACTATTCTAATGCTTACGGGCACGATTCAGAGACACACAGAATACTGGAGCTGTAGAGGTAGAAGGAGAAGTTGCCTCTGATTCAGCCGGTTATGGGCTGTGAGCACCAACACCTGTGATACCCCACATCTCACTGCAGCTCGGGCCTGCTGGGTCAAACTCTCAGCCTCTCAACATAAAGGCGCTGCTTCTTCAAAGTCAGCAATCAAACACTCGCAGCACAAAAGCACATTTATCTTCTGTGGCTTGCATTAAAATGGCACGGTATTCATTTGGAAATTAAATTTGCCCACCAAATTAAAGAGTGGAAGAACATAATGGATAGATCTGGATTGTCAGGGGGACGAGAGACCCCCTGTAAATAAAAGAGAATGAGCGGAGAGTTGAAAGAGAAAGTAAGCGGAGAGGTTTGCTGGATCAAATTGCAGTATTGTCTTATTTCATTGGGGAAGCATGTGTGCTTGTGCGTGCGTGTGTATATGTGTGTGTGCACTGAGCACGGGGTGAGTACATGGCACTTCATTTTCGAGCTGATTGCGTGCTGCCCAGTGGCGCTGCCCACTGCCTGACTACTCAGTGAAAAGCTTCTACTCAGTTCCTCCTCTCCTTTTCTGTTGCAAATAAATCAGCCGCAAAATCAGATTACGATCAGGAGAGATTCAAAGCGATGATATAAAAAAATACAGAGCTGAGGGGACTTTGAAGCAAAACCCCAAAAGCAGCGAGACTAGAGAGAGGAAAAGAAAGAACCTTGTCTACACATTACATTTTTACTAGGCAGTAAACATTCGTGCAGGCTTTCTCTGGGTATTTGTCTAAATCCAGCACAGGAAGAGGGAAATATGTTAATCACACAAAATAACCTACAGGAAAATTAAAAGTGCTGGCAGTGTTCATCCAGTCAGTAAAGCTCAAAAGTAGATTTATGTAACAAAATAAGTTGCAGTTAAATAAAGTTGAGTAATAACAAAGGCTTAAATTAACAACTGTCAGTAAAGCAGCATTGTTGTGCCCAAAGTCTCCAGTTCCCCACAGGTGCCTAAGCAAAAGCCTGACTACCTCAGATACTTAAAAATATATCACAGAAATTGGCCTCTACTGAGGGACATCATAAATATGACCACATAATGAACATCCGCACTCAGAGTGACTGTGATAGGGGCCATAAACCCTCTAAACTCATTCATACAGTCTGAAGGAACACCATTTGTCCTATGAAGGACATAAAAATATTATTTTGCCCAGGTAGTCTTCTACATCTCTCCTTTGGCACCGTCCTCCTATCTACATGTCTCAAAGGGTTTTTGAGTAATGCATTTCTATTATTGTACCTTGTGTAGTGTCACATTGGTGGCTTTATCAGGAAGTTGTTGTAGGGTGAGGCTGGAGTGGGATGGAAGGGTTATTTCGTGGGCTTGGCTGGCATTAATCTCTGTCACTTGTCCTCTCTGATTTATACTCCTCCCCAATAAGCCAGTCTACGGCCTCCACTTCAATTGCTACTTTGTGATAGTGCTCCATGTTCAGCCTTCGTCCGCACCGCCGCTTGACATTGAGGGCTTGTTCTCCAAACCAGCGGAAAATAAAAAGCATGGTGAAGAATTAAATTTCCCGCACCAGGAACAAGAAAGACAAGATAATAGAAGCTTGGAGCTCCCTCCACCCCCACAAGAAAGCCATTCTCCTCTTGAGTCTATTACGCCCAGTATGGCTTCGGCTTGACGACTTTGATCAAGAGCAATTAATCTTTTACCAGGTGTGAGGAATGTGGTAAAGACCCCAGCTTGGATACAGTCACATTTTAAAAAGGTATAGGACTGAGGTTTTAATAGGTAAAACAGCTGAGCTCTATCAGAACGAGCCTCTGATTAATGAACATGATGGCTCCGGGCTATCTGATCAGAAAGACTCAAACAGCAAACTCCTCCCCTTCATCTCCTTCTTCGTTCATTAACGGACCACCAGGATGGGCAACCATGCCAGCCACCTACCGTCTGACAGCCTCCCACCCCCCACCCTCTGCTGTGGTCCGTATATTTCCAAAGTGTTTAATTACAGATGATTTATCACCAAACTGTCGTTTGCTAACTGGGGCCTTCCGTTCTCTCTCTCCCCACGCCACTCTCCCGCTGTGCTGAGAGAACCTTCACATCATTATGAGATAGCTCATTTATATTAAAATGAGTATTACCGGTTAATTCGCTCCATACATTTTGGACACAGCGTGTGTCATGCATGAGCGTCGGATCACACCTGGTTCGTGGCGGCTTTGGCATACATCATGTGCTTTATTGCAGGAGAGTTAATGCACATTTGATCTTGCTGTGATTTCCCATAAAGATTAAAGAAAAATATGGAGCGTGACGCATATATCATGATTCCATATTGCCCTTGCAAACATGATAAGTCTAAGAGAACATTAAGCATTGTGCACTGAATTAAACATAGAACACTAAAGGGCCATTTATGTTGAATCTCATTTCCTCAGTTGACCTCTGATCATAGCTGTCAATCACCCTCACCAGTCAAGGACAATCATCGTGTTTTGCTTAAAGTAAATGAGAAAACCAATAATGCATTTCACAAACCTAGTTTATGAAAATAAGTGAACTATATATGCAGAGCTGGCTCCGTCATCCCATAATCCTCCAGTTCTTCTGGATGTATTCACAGAGGAAGCAAAACATTCACTTAGATCTGAAGAGACCACACACTATTGCTAACAACGTACAAGCAATCCTCAAGGAGTCCAAACAAAACTCACATAAATATGCACAGGGAGCGCGCCGCTGCACATACCACCACAACCATGTAAATGAGGACCAACCGGAGACAGCCAAAAAAAAAAAAAAAAAAAAAAAAAAAGATTCAAGTTGGGACGGGAATAGCTTCCTCCCTGTTCAGTGAGGGGAAATAATAATGAGGGTATTAAATACAGCCAGCAGATGAAAAATAATAACATATCGATTGTTCACGTAGCGCTTTCAAAAGGAGCGTAATGGCCTGATTCCTGGTATTGATCTGCTAGCGGGCTCAGGGAGGAGTAGCTATCCGCCCCTGTAAGACCCCCAGTGAGAATGAGATTGGTGAAGCCATCTGAGGTTCTGTTTCTTGTTTCACTCCACACAGGCTTCATTTCAAATGGGTGTGTTTTTTTTTTTTTTTCCTGAGCGGATGTGAAATGAATGCTGCTGAAATGGCCTGACACATACAATATTTTCCATTTTGTGATCATACATACCTGTAACAATGTGGCTGCTGGTTGCTATACAGAAATGAGCTTTTTATAGCAGGGCAACATCAAGAAAAAGTAATACATTTTGCAGATTATATCCACAAAACTAGCTTTTATTATCACATAAATGGTTCAACATCCACGGTTTTTCTTCTACTGTTTGAATATATATTGTATGTCTTTGTAATAAAGTGGATCCACGTGTCTGTAAAGACCAAATTTAATATTTAGTATAAAATTAACCATCAGATGCAAGATGATAACTTTGCAAAAGGGATATGCCAGTCAAGATTCTAGCTTCTTCACATTCTTTATTATTTATGCAGTATATTCATGGAGTTCTATGTACATGTTTGACTGTGCAAAAGGTGGACAAAATTCAATCTCCAACTTAACACATATGATCCCTAACCTGCCTCTCACAAACTCCTCAAGTGATCTTATTTCTAGCTCGAAGAGACAGAAAAATCTATATCTCAATTTGGTACACTTCAGCTCCACTCCAAAAGTGCCCCGAGAGAAAACTGAATTAAACTGAGACAACCTGATTCAACACCCTGAAAGATGAATTTAAGTAGTTGTTTCTGAAATATGTATTTGCCATGTGCAATATCGGGTTTTTTTCGGCGAGAGAAAACGTGATAGGACTTCACAGCAGCCTTTCGTCTGGAGAATGGTGTGTTTTCCCAGAATAAAAACGTGCATGCCTGGGAATACATTAATCATAACAAGGTGACAGCCAGCCTGACAGACAGACAAGCAGAGGCACAGGAACAGATTTGACGCCGCTTTCTATTCCTCAACATGTTCAAAAAAGCAAAAACTTACAGGGCAATTAAAGGAGCGTTGATAGCCGTGTCAGCTGGATTAGGGGGTGGGCATGAAATTGTCACATTGTGTGTCAGGGGTGCTCTGTTAACAACTCGGCCCGGCTTTTGCCATGGAGCGGTGGAGGGGGCCCCGATGGAACGTGACACTGGGAGGAATACCGTCAAGTCTGTGCAAGGCCGGATTAGATTAGCACACTGGAACAGGTGGTCTTTTATTGGCTGCGTGATACTGTCAAGGATCCTCTGTAACTGGATGCAGCATGTGCACACGTGTGTACAAGCATGCGCGCACACACACACACACACACACACACACACACACACACACACACACACACACACAGGCACAAAGCTTTTGTGCTGGATACCAAAAGGAACCACAGCTTGCTCATGCCTGAGTCAATTGTAATATGAGAATGCAGCACATGCAGTTTAATGCTGCAGTCCCTGTTACAAAGAATAGAGGAGAAAAAAAAAAGAAGGCATGCTGGGGTTAATGTGCTTTGGGAAAAAAAAAAAAAAAACACTGAGGCGTCTGTTGAGTGACAGAAAATCCAAGGATTGTCCAGCCGTCTACCAGGCAACAGCTACGAAAAACAAAAGCTAATTGGGGGGGGGGGGGGGGGGGGGGGGGTGATGGTGGCGACAGTGAGGCAGTTTGCCAAACCATTCTTCACACCCACCAGTATATTTACTGTCATTTATGAGAAACATATTAACCATGAATAATACATGTGGTGATGTATGGCACAGGTTCGCATCGGATAAATTATACAGTGGGGGACGGACCAAATATTGCCTGATATGCCCATATGGACAGCGAGGCATAAAAATGCAGGGAAACACCTCTGCCAAACTGATAATGGGTAATATACAGCCACTCTCGGAAATCTGGCTGAAGTTAATTTACTGAACTGGGCCAAAAACAGAGGGATCCAAATGCCACCTTGGCGATCCAAACAATGCATCTGACATATGGGGTTATCTCTGAGTAAGCAAGAGACAGATTTGAAATCGTGCTTGCAATTGTGTGCAGATTTCCCACAAAAATTAGTCATCCTGGGAATGCCAAAATAAGAAATACCAGACAGCCGACCGGGGGTGTTCTTTCACTGGGAAAATTGTTGACGTGTTTTGATGTGCGAGGAGTGTATTGGAGACTGATGAGGACGTCTACTGAAACTAGGTCACAAGGGGTGCCATTTTGTCAAAAGCCTGAATGAAAAGCATTGCAAGAAACATGAAGCACATTTCCAGTGAAGGAAGAAAAACTCTTTTCCATTTCTAGGACAACGCAGACTCCTTCTGAATTTATGGCTATATAGTAATGAGACAGTTTAAACATTTTAGAAGAGCTAATGCGTAACAAGTGTCTCCTGACAAATAAGTAATAAAGTTGTGTGTTTAAAGTATACTTGAGCAAGTGAAGTGAAGTTGACCAACTTCTACTTTTTTTTTACTTTTATATATACAATTTTGTTACTTCTGGAGATAAATTGGTCCACTTGTTTCAAGTATGCTTGTTGGTATACTTCACATACACTACAATTTACTATTTGAGTGGTACTTAAGTATTGTGGGCAACATGTCTGGCCTTGAAAAGTTGTGGATGCAGGTTTTTTTTATTTGACCAGAGTTTATATAACTCAGAAAGTAAGAAAATAAGAAAAATTTTACTTCAATAGAGTAGTCCAAGGATACATTCAAAGACAAGTCAGAAGTGGTGTCACAAGTCCAGAAACACTGGATAGAATAAGACATAAAAACTCCAGAACTGTGTACACACATTTCTGTATTAATCTTTATTGTGTAACCCGAGTATTCAAAGCAAGTCTTTTTATTTTACAATTATTCTCCTGGTAATTCAGTGAAGTTTTCAGATGATTCAGTTTTGTGGTTCTTACCTCCATACTCTGGATTAAATCATCTTTCGGTCCAGGCTCGGACCAGAGGCCGCCTATTGAGTATGTGGGGACAAATCTGTGAAGGAGTCCAGATTTTACAACTCCAACTTTTTGCCAAACTTTCCATTATCCAATTAAACTTATGCAAAAGCTTTTAAAGGTACAGATAACAACGCCTCTAATTCAACCATTCAACTCCCTACACGAGCAGAATGAGATAAGACAGAAAGATCCTTTTTCTCCAGCTGCAGAAGTGCTTGTGGTTACACTATGATATAGGGAACTGAAAAGACAACAACAAGGCAGGCGTACAGAGTGTCTATTTAGAGAGAAGACTGCAGATGAAAATTCATGTCGGGTCCTTTGGAGGAAGCTGAGGTAGTGCCAGAACACAAGGGAAAGACGAAATTCAAATCCCACAGTACTCTATCAGACAGTGTAAAATGAGATTTGGCACTATATGTAACACAGAATGAGTTATGAGTTGGAGAATTATTATGGCTAGATTTTAATTGAACGTGTCCAAGAGCAGGGTTTTTTTTTTTCCTTCTCACTACAGCAATGGAAAAGATGTAATATCTTGTACTGGAGTGGCTGGTGAATGGCACACTGAAGGTAGAGGAGGACTGAACTGTACTTATTTTAGCTCCTCAGAGTTCACATGCTATAGTAACTTAAGTATTTGAATGTAGCAGAGAATGTTTCAGATTATGAAGGTGCAGACCAGACCGCAACTTTTCTCCTGATGTGCAAAAAGTATAAAAATAAAAATATGCATACGATAAGAGCCTGAACAAGCTGGGGAAATGTTTGGCCTCTAGCTACACACAGAATCCAAAATGTGTGATTAATTGTTTATTGCCACATTATGAAGAATCATGGGCAAACATTTTTTTTTTTTTTTTTTAAATGTACTGCATCAGCTCTTTTATCAGTGAGGGCTTCATAACCATACCCAGTGAACTTTCTGTGAATTCTTATGCCTAAATACAATGCAGGTGCCTGTTTGAGTTGACGATTAATAGCTGCAATTTACAGCAAATGGGCTTGTGCACAATATGTTTAGCAGGGCTAGATAAAATGGGTCCCTGGCCACTGATCTGGAGACAGATTAGGTTTTTAGTCAGCTATGATTAAGGTATGAATAGGGAATGGGAGATCAGACTTTGGACCTGGAGTGTTTAATGCTGCCCACCTGTTATAAATGAGCAGTTAAACGAGTCAAGCATTGGTGGTCTCAAGCCAATTCAAGGGCATAAGCTAGCCACACACACACACACACACACACACACACACACACACACACACACACACACACACACACACACACACACTCTAACATCACTTCACTGCCTCTCTCTTTTCTAGCTCCTGCAGTCCTTTTTGATTTCCACACACTCTCACTTGTGCGACTGTGTGCAAGGTGCCACTGTACACTTGGCAGGTCACTGGGCCAACAACGGTCTATGGTTTCCCACTGAATAAAATCCGAAAGAGAATCCAAAAAGGAATTTTATCACTGTGGGGAAATGAACAGATCTGCTCTGCTGCATGTACAACCAGACTGACTGCGCTGAATGCGTAATTGGTAATAAACGACTCTTTAAGAGCAAGTTTTTTTGTTTTTTTGTTTTTTTTCCTTCCAAAGACTCATCCTCGTCCAGGGTAATGAATCACAAATCTGCATGTTCTTCATAACCACCAGACCCAATGTTGCCGAAGGCAGCTTAACACTGTACATTTTAGTGTTTAAAAAGAGCATCTCTTACATCTGCTCCACGAAAGTCTGGGCTTCAAATTGGGTCAACAGACTGTTGCTGTGGTTTTTTTTTTTTTCTTGTCAAGGAGCCTCTCCTTGTACCTGCAGGCTGAAAGTACTTAACACGTTCTCTGAAGTTTGACTTTCATGCACTCTGTAAAGAATCTGAAAAAGGCTCGCTTTCTGTGCGAGTGCTCGCGTTCGCCACCGAGTGTTGTCCTCATTTATTTCTAAATGGGCTTATTGCATAACAGCCCATGGAGGGCCCTGTAATTTAAGTGGTACAACATGTGAGAGGTGTAGAACAAAGAACTGGGGCTAGGCATGGAGAGGGGCGACTGTGGTAACGCGGGCTAAAAGGTTAAAGCAGCAGGGGGAATTAATATGTCTTAATGACATTATAATGAATGGGAAAATATGGGACATCATTTATTAAACGGAGTCAAGTGTGTCAGGGAAGTGTGAGGACTCACAAATGCATTAATTATCTCGCCGTCTCTCTTCATGGACGGGGGAAGAAAGAGGGTGGAGAGGAGAGGTAATGACAGGCCCCCAAACGGACGTCATAAATTACCACAGGGGGGCTTCAAGACGACAAGGTCTCGTCTCACTCCTGCACTCACGCAGCAAGATGTCTTTACATGTGTCCAAACCGTCACTGGGAATTTGGACAGAAAATCAGAGTTGCCTTTTCTAACTCTCAGTCATTTCCAGACAAGAAAGGGGGGAAATGCCCTTTTTTCCTCTAAAGATTTGATATCATACTGGCAAGACATGACTTGTTATTTATCATACCTGTCACACTAGAAAAAAGAAAAAGAGGAGAATAAAAAAAAAAATAAAAAAAAAAGAGATGCAAGCTTAAGTCCCGTTTCCACACTTTACTGTCTTGGGACCAAGGACGGGGGAGGGGGATAGGTTCAGGCTCTGCTCAAGAACAGTCATCCATAACCACCAGTCTGTTTCCAAGGTTTGTGATATTTGGGCCTGATTTGATCCAGGTAGCTTTTTTTATTTCCTCTGTTGAGTTTTCTGGGATCCAATGACAATTTACGGATTCCAGACGAGCTCTGACCGAAAAACTTATAATGGCTCATTTGAGTTCTCAATAAGACAATGCTTTGTGGTACCTTTGCTTGTTATTACTGCCACGTTGAACCAGTAGGAATACATCTTCCCTAATGTGCGTCAGTAATAAAGAAGCTCCATCTTGCTCCAGCGTAGTCAAAAATGACGAAATCCAGCACCGAGCACCTGTTCAAACTGCTCACACTGGTTCTGTACCGATACACTACACCAAACAACTGCGCAGAAGCCTGATTTTCAGCTCTACAAATCAGTTAATTCCTCACACAATAAACCTGCCAATGTCATTTGAGGGAATGTTGACCAACCAAATGCACATCCAAGCTCAGTGAATCTACAGCTTGGTGGCCATATGTTACGGCAATACCAGCTACCCACAAACAACGCCTGTAGCGGAGAGATTTTTTTTTTCCTCTCTCTCTCTCTGTTTTTTTCTTTCTAATCTCCTGGTGCTACTCGTCTGTCAGCATTTCAGTATCTTGCTCCTGTGGGTCAGCTGAGTCAGAGGTCGAATGCACGCAAGCTTGGCACAAACATAACAAAGGCTTGGTTTTCTTGGAAAAGTCAATGAGTCCAAGGTGATGGAGGATTTTCCAGGTAAAATATAATGCAAGATTGATGTAAAGATTATGCGACACGGCGGAAGAAAAGTTGATATGCTGTGTCTTTCCTTTCCAGACTTTTTCGTTTACCGCAAGAGTGTGTGTCCAACAACTTTTACATCCAGATGAGCAGCTTTAAGTCATTTGTGTTTTGGTGTCTTGTGGATTTCAAAGATGAGCTTGGACCAGGTACAATAGTCTCAGAACAAGACTTAAAGACAGGGAAGTGGGTAGTCTGACATGTTGACAGGGAACAAGTCCTGGAATGCTTGTGTCACTCTAGAAACGGGTAAATGACACTGAAAATTGCAGCAATTATTGTCGATTTAAGGCCCGCCTGTGGGCCCTAGGAGAGTTAGAGGAGAAAATACAGACTCCGTCTTCAAAGGCAATTAGTCTTCATATTGTAGTGTGTCCATTCAGCGAGTGTTCTACCCACTCATGGGACTGCACATGTGGACATGGCTAATAGTCTCTGTTAATGAGCCAATCGTTCATTATCAATCTTCTGGGAGGCACAGTGTGAGAGCAGCATCCTGTTGACACATTTAGAGGAAATGGCCACCGCATGCCGTTCCCTACGTATGCACAGCACTGTGGCGCGATTGTCGCTGAAGGCTGCGAAAGAGCAGCTTGATTCCACGTGTCCTTGTGGAGACAGCTAAATTAGACAGATTTGCATACACACACACACACACACAAACACACGCACACAGTTTGAATCCTAGCCTATTCTGGTGGGGGAATGCCCTTTTTGTCCCTGGCCACCTGGTCAAAACACTAACAGCTGACTTGTTGCTGAGCCCTGCAATGGTAATAAATCACTGCACACCCCTCCCAAACATACATACATACAGTAACACACACACACAAACAAACACACACACCAGCCGGCACCATCAGCCTATTCCTGTACACCATGCAAGATATCATCTCTGTATGTTTTATGGCAGGATAGTTCACCATTTTTTCATCAGAGTGCAATCTCTGTTGTCTCTACAAGCTCTGTGCTCGGCCCTATCAGCACAGAGCTCATGGTGGATGTTGGGCCTTTTGACACAAGCAATCAATGTAAAGACCGCTCCCTACATTTACTCTTACTGCTACCACATTGTCTTTTTTTTCCTGCTATGGCCAAAGTGTTTATTTTGCGGAGCCTCTTTTAACCTTTGGACAAACATCACTCTTTGACTTTGACAGATTTTTTTCATTCAATTTACTCAAATATTCAGCTTGTTCTTTTGCATCTTGGTTTTCCTCACACTGTCCCAGACGTGTGCTGGATGCAGCCGTTTCCACAAGCGACCTGCAGTAATCTGAGCTCTTAAAAGCCCTGTACATTCCTCCCTTACTCATTCATTCTCACTTTGTCTAGCATCTAGACAGACTCCATTTTAGCAGTAGTCCAGCATTCTCCATTGACCTTACAGTACTTGATTAAGGGCACTGGGCCTCTGGCGCCACTCTGTTTCCTCCATGTTTAATTAAAAGGTGAAGAAAGTCCTCTGTCTGCGATGATGGCTTGGGTACATGATTCTTTCCCTGCCAACCCAAAAACCCCTCTCTCATGGCTCCAGCCCAAGACTTGCGACTACACACATCCCTTCACTTAAGGCTGTTTTCCTAGGATTGAAAACTTTTCTTGACCTTTGGTGCTATCGCCAAGGAAACTGTCCATCTTTCAGTTTCCCTGTAATGTGCTGAGCTCCACGGGATCAGATAATGCAAGGAGACTTCTTTTCTTTCCACTTTGTTTACTGACAGAATGTCTTCCTTGTCTGAGAAAGGAAAGGAAGAGATCATCACAGTCTATAACATAAGTCGCCTTGTCAAAGCCTGTTTAGAGTACATCCATGGAGGAGCCGTGCAGAGAGGAACACAGGGGTGCACTTAGTGTCATTGCCGCTGGGGAGGGGGGGCTGTCGAGCAGTGGAGCAGCAAGGAGGGGGCTGCTGTTTCATACGTCTATGGCAATTAACGCTGATGTGACACATTCAAAAAAGGTCCCCTGGGATTGACAAAGCCAACAAATTGACTTACCATTTGAGCACGGAGATGTAGGAGGAGAGAAAAAAAAGCGTGCGGCTTCATCTTGTCATAATGAATCTGGAACCTATTCCTGTTGGGAGCACTGCTGGTGTGATGATTGCAGTTTATTTCCTGTATATGACATAAAGTACCACTGTGCTTACAGGGACATTGTGTAGCTTTTGATATGATGGGGGTGGGGGGTTGGGGGTGCCCTGAAGTAATGACTTTATCGTGTGGTTGTGGTAACTTACATGACAAACGAAACCGTTGCTTTGCTGCTTGCTATAAATGTCTCCTTAGGCCCCGGAGCAATGCGGGAAGAAAGACAGATGTTTCATTTCAAGCCATGTTTTCAAATTCACACTCTCTCTCTCACACACTCTCTCTCTCTCTCACACACACTCTCTCTCACACACACTCTCACACTCTCTCTCACACTCTCACACTCACTCTCTCTCTCACACTCACTCTCTCTCTCACACTCACTCTCTCTCTCACACTCACTCTCTCTCTCACACTCACTCTCTCTCTCACACACACACACACACACACACACACACACACACACACACACACACACACACACACACACACACAGCGTATCTGACAAACCTCTACTCAGTCCTGAATGATAAATGCATCTCATTTCATTTCCCAGTGCAGTACTGGAATCGCCCTCCAGCGCAGGGAGCAGGAACTTGGTGTCCATAAAGGTTCAGCCAGTGATTCAGGCTTTTAAGGAGTGTTCAAAGTGACAGGAGTCATTGGGTGGCCAATTTGTTTTCTCATGGGGGGCTGTGTTTGTGGCATTAGGCTTTCCTCAGGGAAACAAGGGCAATCAGCTGCAGCTTGTCGAGGACTATGAGAGCTCGAGACCTCTGACCCCTGCTGTGGAAGTCACTGGAGGTTTCCAGCAGAGGGCTACCATTGCCACAGAATACAACCTCACATCACACTGCCTGCTGTTACTTTGCACTGCTTATCACATGTTCTTTAACTACACACATTTTGATTTGTGCCTGCACGCTGCAGGCACAAATTAAAAAAAGATGAAGTATCAAAAATGGCAGCATATTCATTCCAATAAAAGCTGCTTACCCCTCATCTACTACTGCATGAACAAGAGGAAAATGATATAATTTAAAAACACTCCAAAAGGTAGGGTTTTAGTAACAGCAAGAAAAGTGGTTGACGTACAATTAAGAATTCTGCACCATTAATTACACTTTGTAATTGCACTTAATCACTACAAAAACTCCCAGGTTGAGTAATTCAAGTGTTAAGCTTGAGTGTGACAGAGGCGATGATACTGTGGGGAGCCCTTACACGTGTAATGTTGATCCACAGGAGCCCTCCGTGTGGCTAAAGGGGAGGGGTGGGATGTGTGTTTGGTGGCATTGAGGTGGCTGATGGGGCAGATGTCTTCTCTGGGCGGCCATGCATATCGCCCTGGCCCGGGGGATCGCTACCCACTGCGCATCAGGAGCAATTAAACACAACTCATGCTGGAGTTCACTGACGCAAACAGGCCGTAAAAAGGATACTCACACGCAAGCAACCTTAAAGGACAGGACGGACTACAGCGCCACAGGCACAAGTTGTACCAAATCAAGTAAACGCACAGGAACAAAAATAATCCAACATTTTGTTGTGTAGAATAGTGAAGCACATCTACGGTAACAACTGTATTCAGCATTTGACAGCAACGCATGCCTCTCCCTGCAGGCTCTGACCTAATCTGCTGCATTCTTTAGCAGCTCTGTTACCAATCCCACAGCTGCAAACCTCCCTGCCCTAGAAATGTATATAAGCACAATAAAATACCTACAGCAGGTGCATATACTGTATGGACACAGCAGGAAAGGAACAGGTAGTGCAAAGCCCACCGTGAATGTGAGCAGTAAAAGCACCGGACAATCAAATTACCCCCGTCATTTGAAAATATTATACAGTGCATTAGCATTTAAGTAACTGTTATTAACTACAGCAGGCAAATAAGGGCAGTTTTCAGTGCACATGTAATCAGAAAATGCAAATTGGCCTCTCATTAACATGCAGTGGAACAGTTTTAAATCCAGGTTTATGTGCTTTGCTGCAGGGAGGACAGTGCTGCACTTTTGATTACTGAAACTGTGATTTGTGAAAGGGCAGGTGGCGTGGAAAGCGACTGTTGACGGAGACGACACTACAAGAACATCCACTTTGCTTGATGGCAGTCCAGACCTTAAGTATTTGGATGGTTATACATGTTTTGTTCTTCAGGCTCCGTGCTCCAGCACATTCAGTAATGGATACTACAAATAAAGTAATGGATACTACATTAAAGTGTCAAGTCTCTGCTTTAATTTGAGTAGATTTAGGCTACATCAATACAGAAAGAACTGTGTGGGGTATATAGCCCTTTTAACACATACAGCCCAAATTGCAAGAGTTCAAAGTAATTGGACACTCGGCTCATATGTGACTCAGAGTCGATTGACGGGTGAGATTTGCCATTTAGATTGAGGTGGAGTTGTCAGTATGAGGAGTGATGAGGTGGCAATACAAGTGAAGAAGATGATAATGAGGCTGAAAAAGGAAAAATCCAGCAGAGGTATCAGAGGTGGTGGGGGGGGGGGGACCTGGTCGATCGAGGAGCATTAGTCTTGTGGATGAGCAGAAAATAAAACCAAAACCATTTCATGACTGCACAGCAGGTCCAGAATGGCCATGATCAAGTTCATGACCATAACCTCCGAGGATTTACCACAGGATGCAAACCGCTGCCAAGAACGACCGGTTGCTGTTCACAAAAACATTCAAAAAGAGGAAAGGAAATGGTGGTTGTTCTGTTATGTTTTGGACATGCATGGCTCCAAGAACTAGCGCACTACAATATATTGATGATTTCACGGCTGATGGAAGCAACAGGTTGGCTGCAGAAGTATACAGGAGCACTCGGTGTAGCCTATTCAGATTCAGCCAAATGCATCAGAACACAGTGGACGACAATTCATCATCATTCAGCAGGACAACAATCCTAAACATATGATCAAAGCAACCAAAGAGCTTTTCACGGAGAAGAGGTGGAAAATATCTTTGACTGGCTGAGTCACTCACCTGATCTCAGTCTGACTGAGCTGCACTCCACTTGCAGAAGACCAGACTGAAGGGAAGATACAAAGGCTCTGGTGATGTCTACGGGCCAAAGACTTCAGGCAGTCATTGCCTGTATATGAATTTTGGCTAAATATTAAATATGAGGATTTTGTCTGACTTCATGTGTAGCTGTCTAATTATTTTTCAACCCCTAAACTTTGGGTGCTGTGTGTTAAAAGGGCTATCTCTCCCACACACTTGTAGTAATGTAGTAGTCATTATTTCCATTTCAAACTGTGTGCTGAGGCTCAGAGCCTGAGAACCAAAAAACAGACGAAATTCTTACAGTCTGGATTCTATGTGCAACTAAAAAACTGTTCGATCTCAAGTTTGATGGCTTCACAAGTCCCTACTCTTTCTTTACTCCTCTACCTCAATCTAAATAAAACTTTTTTCTCTTTATTTCCTCTGTCGCTTTGGTTATCTTTAGAGGCCTTCCAAATTAATTCAACACAGTTATAACTAGATTCACTGGCGTGCGGGAATAACCGGCGTTCTACAGCTAAATCAACATCAGACACTCGGCTGGTCCTCTGGGGGCGCCGTGCAGTGCCTCACTGTTTCTCAGTCAAAGCAGTGTGCTTCGCCTCCAGCCCCCTGTGGAATATCTCTTAATGTAACTGGCATCTTCATTTTGGCTGTGCTCTGATGTTGCATGAAAAATCAAATCCTCTATTTTAACTCTGAAAAGTAACAAAGAGTGAGAGACCAACAGAGGAAAACGGTGTAAGCTGTTAATGCTATGTTAATCCCCGTCTAAAAACAGCTGAAGGTAATGCAGAGCTAGATAGCTCACAGAAGAGGTGAGTGAGAAAGAGGAAATGGGGCGGTA
>NW_019525216.1:74881-150895 GCF_002814215.2 Seriola lalandi dorsalis | reverse complement strand
GTGGGGGTGGGGGGGTTACAGGGTGTGCATAAAATAGAGGAAATGTCAGCAGAATGTCTTTCAACCAGTCAGAGGTATATTTTCTGGCATGGTTTTAAGCCTACTCAGACTTCATGCCTATTCATCCCCGTTAGCCCACACAGTCGCACAAAAAACACTTTGGTATTTTGGTTGAGAACTAAACAAATCTATTACCCTTGACAACTCAATACTACAAAATGTCTAAATATTGAATATGCAGTTCTGGGAATGCAATAGTAAATCACACATTTTTAGCTCTCACTAGAATACAGTTGTGTCTGGTTACAGTGCTGAGAGGAAGGGAGTCAAGACTGATTCCATGTTTGAGTTTCGTGTGCGCTCATACACTAATATTTTCGGTGGATTATGGAAGAAGTACTCAAAGGGAATACAGTATCAGAATTGGTTTCCAGAAGTTGAGTGCTGTTGGTGGTAGCATGAGTGCAGCAGTTCCCAACTTGTGGGCCGTGAAGGTACTGCGAGTGGGCTGACAAATCATTTGCAAAACAGTACATGGACCACATCCCAAAAAACTGTGCGCTAAAAAGAAAAAGAAATCACATCCATGGCAAAAACTGGAGTATCAAAATGCAACGGGAAGAGTTAAAAGGAAAGAGAGTCAAGAGACAGATGGTGAATTGATAAGTGATCTCCTCCACTGTCAAACAAAAAAGAAAAATTTTAGCATCCATTCTTTTCAGTTCAATGCTGAATATTCAATCGTTATCATTACAATAAAAATAGAATGTATTATATGGCCTTTGCATTGTGATGACTCGGAGGAGGGACGCCAACATTTTTAAGATTATCAAGTGGGCTGCGTTAGTGTCGCCATTATATTGTTCATACTAGAGCCTGAAGATTCCCTCAACACAGCAAAGTCAACACGCGCGGCACTATTGCGACATGAAGCAAATAAAGTGCTGTACACAAAAGCCATTTGTTCATTATTCATTTATGAAGTGGATAAACACACAAGGCCGTGACTTCAGGGCATGTTGACTTTCCTGACCATTGTCAGCTCGAAAACAAATTCCACAAAGAAAGACAGAGAGTGTGACACAGGAGCTACGCACACAGCAGGCGCTGAAAAATCAATCATCACCTCCAAGCAGCTGCTTAAAAAATAATGAAAACAGTGAACATGCAAGGTTTCTATTGGAGACACAGCCTTAAGGTGCACCTGTCTGACATGTATAGCTTTCTTCTCATGAGATAAGAACTCAAGGTTTTCACTCTCCTTTAAAAAAAAAAAAAAAAGACACAGACCCATTGATTGGAGTTTTTATTTTATTTTAATAGGCAATGACAAATTCTGACAAATTTCACCCCTGATGCAAATGGTAGACATTGCACCTCTACTACACTTGCATGCTCTCTGTATGGGGTGTTGTACATCTAAAATGAATTAAATCGAAATTATACCTTTTCCAACCTGTTGACAGTTGAATTTCCCTTTAACTTTTCCAGCTTTTATTTAGATCCCATGCTGTTCAGTATGGATAAGAGCCCCTTGCAATCACAATGAAGTGTAACTGTAATGACCTAAAATGAAGTTTTTCATGCTTCTATTCTTCACTTTATTTAGCATGCTGGGCTGTTAACAAGGTAAAGGCACCGTTGTCTAATCATTCTGTTCAACGTGTCTCACAGAAATACTTTTAGATATAGCTGATATTTTGTCAGTGGAGATTTTGCACTAAAATATATTGATAAACTTTCCTCTCATACTTCATTTCAGGGTAAAACAGATTTTGTATTTAAATGACTATAAGATTTTAACTGTTTAATATGGTAATTCAGGTTATTGGAAACAAGATCACTGCTTATTACTTTGCTAACGCCCTATTTATTAGACTCCAGTGAGTGAGTCGGTTAGAATGAATGTCTAAAATGTTCTCAGAGTTTAGGTCATGTTTATCATCCGCTAATGGGACAATAATTCGCTTCTGCCTCACAATGCTGGCTTGGAGGGAAAAAAACTTCATGCAAAAAATAATATTTGAAAAATAAAATCCCATCTCTGAGTCCCTATCTCATGTCTTACCACTGCTCGTGAAACAATGGAATAACATAGGTAGAAGAAAAAAGAAAAAGGGACATTTTTTTTTATGAGTACATACTGAGCCAAGCAATAGTGCATGAATATTCATGCAAACCACAGCAAACTGTGAAAATGGCTTTGTTAGTGAAACCAAATCCCAGGCTCATGTTCGAGAAAAGAGTACACTCTCTGGAGGGGGCTTGGATCCAAGCCTGTTAAGATGGTTGCCACCAGTGGTGGTGAAAGATGCTAAAAAGGCTGGCATCAGAATAACAGAATGGCTGAAATGTTGTTTACCTCTTTGGCAAACATCAGCCAGGCCCTGTGCTCAGGCATCAACAGAGGGTCAGTAAAAAGCCACCATGTTTGGTCGCTGCTAATTGAGGTACTGAAGTGATTAATTTAATGTCCCCAAGTGTGAATTTAAGTGTAAAGAAAACAGAGGCAAAGTTGAACATTTATACATTTTTCAGAGCAAGTCAGACTTTACAAGCCACAGGGGTATCATTTAGCAGAGAAAAAGGGGCAGACATCTCTGAGTAGATACCAATAAATGATTAAATCACTTCTAATTAGATCAGGATAAAATTCTTGAGGACAGACTGCAGCGTTGCAAGGATGACAGAGAAAAAACTGCAGATGTCCAGATGTTCATAGCTGATCCAGACCTATCCAAAAACTGTAGACTGAAGGCTGGAACGGCTGCCAAGCCTGAGTTTCTCTGCAGTCAATTTATTTGCATTTTCTAGTTACTTTCTAGTTCCTGATTTGTTCCTTATTCACTGGTAACTCCTCAGCACTTGATGCATCTTAATGTAAAGTGTTAAGGACAAGTGTGAGAATGACAAAAGAATCCTAAAGCAGATTAATCCGGGAGGAATTGATTTGTTAAGCTTCTCTCGTTTCACAGGCGCATCAGTCGAACAGGATTTAAGCACGAGACCCTGAGATGCACACCTGCTCAGAGGCAGAGGGGGACCCTCCAACGCAGGCTCCGCCGGGAGTCTGCCGAAGCCAACTACCCACCAACTGGACCAGGTCACCATGTGGTAACCTGGCTCATGTATGTGCGCAGGTGTATGTTTATATATGTGGTCTCTGTGCTCACGTGTGACTATGCATATGAATTACAGAAACTTTACATGTGGATTCATTGTCTATTGATGTCTGTGTTCCTACTGTATGTATATATGTGTGTGTGTGCGTGCCCATGTATACTTGTACAGTATATGTGCCAGCTGTCCAGTGCTGCCCTCAGGAAGAATGTGTAATGGGGATAAGCTCCTTCTCCTGGCTTCCAGCGGCTTTACTGCAGATCTGTTCCAGGTGTGTGTGTGTGCATGTGTGCGTTTGCATGTGTTATGTGCATGTGTGTGGCCTGTGTTGAACTAAAAAAAAAAAAAAAAAAAAAAATACAAATGCAGCAGAGCCAAGCCACCAGCTAGCTGCCCAACCGCTAACAACATCTCCATCTGAGAAAACAGCAGCAATAAGCCTGTGCTGACATAATTATGTCACACTGAGCCATTTCAAGTTGAAACACAATTGTCAAAGCTCTCCCACTGCTCAAGCACAGCCTTTACAAAGATAAGAAAACATGGCTGTGCTTCATCTCTCTACTACAACAAATTATTAGAGAAACTGTTATGATCAAAGTTGTTTGAAGGCTCAGTTTCTTATGTAGCATACAGAGTTAGACTCCAAAAAGGGAATAACTTGGTTTCATAGGTAATTTTCAATGAAATGAAAAGAATCTAAGAAAGGAGGATGTAAACTAGTATTCAAATCAAAAAGATAAATACATGAATTGAGCTTTGTTATGAAGCCTTAAAGCTCAGTTGTGCTGTTTGGCCAGAGGTAAAGGCAGGGAAGCGGATTATGGTTAACGATATTATAGAGCTGATGCAGCACGGTGGAGATAGAGTTTGGCGTGGAGGAGGGTCTGGTGGGATGGGGATGGTGCTAATACTGAGGTTTCTGACCTTGGATCACCCCCTGTAAACCCTCCATGCATGCATGGATACCTGTGAGCGTGTACACACACACACACACTAACTTTCCAACCCCGCTCACACACAGCCCTGAAGCTCTGCTCACGATAAGCCAATGAGGGAGAGGGACAAGGCAAGGCAGAGGAGGAGGAGGAGGAGGAGGAGGAGGATGTGGCACTGGCACTTGCAGGAGGCTGTTTACTTGCATTGTTAATTTCATTAGCCCTCCAGCAAACTCTTCAATATTTAACATTCTCGATTTAGCTCTTTCCTTTTTTCCCCTTTTATCTTTTAACAGGTTTGCCACCAAAGTCCAACAATTAAACAGAGTGGCCAAAGGTAATCTATCAGCACTCTGGTCTTACCACTTAATATAGTGGCACTCGATTTGCACTCAACTGAAGGAGGCCAAACCATGTAAAAGCCACAATCCTTTTAAATGGGCAATGAATTTAGCAATGTGACTTTGTAGCCTGGTGTTTCTCAGTCCTGTTTGTATGAACCAGCAACACAGAGTAATAGTTAACACATGGGGGTAACACTGGAAAAGATGTGTATGACACCCGATCCATCACTGAGCAACAACACATAAGAAAAAAAAAAAAAAAAACGGCAACTGATCAAACAAAAATAAATCATTTCATGCCATTTGCATTTCTTCTAAAAGTATCCAAGTGTCCAGGGTCAATGCCATGGTGTTGGGTATAATCTAGTATGTGAATGTGAGCTGCAGTCAGTGTATTAGCATTAGCGGTCACATACATAGAGCGCGCTGAAGAGTGTGACAGCCTGCTAATGGCTCTGTCACAAAGGGACCGGAGTTTAGACACAGCTATAATCATGATCTCAATAAGCGTGCCACCCTACCAGCGCACCAGCTCAGTCGTGTCCCCTGATATCCAATACTCTGACATCATATGCGAACAGCCCCATGAAATCTAACTGCGGCTCAAAAGATGGCTTTGCATACTGCCAACGTTTTCCAGTTGGGGAAGCAATAGTGTTACTACTTCGCACACTCCTGCCGTACTGTGTCAACTCATACACCCTGGGTGAATAATATCCCGGCCTCTCCTCTAATCCCCTCAGCACAGGATCGTATTGTAGGGGTCTTTCATACCGATGAGGCTGCAATTCATAAACTGTTCTTTTCATTGTGGGGCTGCTAGCAGCTCTCCCGTCCACCTCCCGTCTCAACAATCTCACCCCCCTTAGCTGATTTATTAAACTATTCACACACATAAAGTTCACTGGTAGGTGCGCTGGCAAGGCAAAGCGGTAAAATATTGCCACGATAGCACCAGAGACCTTTTCATTTACCATTCAAAACAAATCGGACTGCAGCGGGCAGAGAATAAATTCAGACTTGTAAGTAAATACATGTAATTGAAGCAGTGGACTGTTGAAAATGCATCAGGAGCAGGCTTTTTCTATTATGGGGATATTTATCTTCCTTCCTAAACAAAAAGGCCAAGGGAGAAGGCGAGCGGGCGGGCGGGCGGGGAATGTGTTTGTTTTCCTGCAGTACAGTACTGCGTGCAAGCTTGTTTTTGTGTCTGAGTGCGCAGGCATGTGAGTGTAATTGCTGCCTGTTGTCATTAAGCAAGCTGGAGAGATCGGAGGATGCACAACAACCTATGAAGGGCAAACCTGGGGATATTGTGCGTGACATTGGACGTCTGTGGGTAAGTAATGATCAGAGTAGCGTATGACAGCCCAGCCTTAGCGGCGACAATGGCACATTGTTCGCTGTGCTACGTCGCCCGCGTCCAACTCTTACCCACCTCTTCATTAGTAAGGAAGCCTCCATATTCACCCATAGAGTCAGGCATTAGCAGGAATGCTACCAGTGCTGCTTCTTCAGTGCTAACAGAGCCATTATATTTGCAGTAATTTACAGAATGCCTGCCTGGGTGTTTTCACACTTCATGAAATTTTTTCTTTTCCTCTTTTTTCGCTGAAGAGGCCAAACAGAGGGATTTGTTCTTCTTTCTCTCTCTGGGGTCATTTACTTATCCTCTGGCACTCGAGCAGGTTCAAACCGGGGCCACATCACCTCAAATAAGAAGCGAAATAACCTTTAATTGAGGAATAATCCCCAAGAATTGGATCGGGGAGTGGTAGATAATGAGCAATTGTCTGTTAACTACATGAGACAATTTACTCGGAGCTGTGACATCAAGATGGCAGAAGCGGATGTGAGAGAGCAGAAGCAGATTAATGAAACCAAATACTACAGTATATAAATCCATACAGTGACCCTTTGGCACCTTAATGGATGGTATGCACGTGTCTTTCAAGGATAAGGCTGGTTTTAGTCTGTGTATTTGTTGTTGTTGTTGTCAGCAAACCCAGTAGCAAACCAAAAACCAATGCATTAGTCTGTCTCTTAGCACTGTCTGACATCCCTATCTGTGACACTCAGTCCCAAGCCCATTCATTCCTACTGAAAGCCTACACCTTTAAAAACAGGTCACTGATGTATACTTTCAGAGCACAACATTATATTTATTCTGCACTTCAATAACTGTTGTATTTCAAAATAAAATCGTTATTATCAAATAATGCTGTCAACCTATTCTTATAAAAACAAAGTCTGCAGTGGTCATTTTCTCAAGACTATACAAATAGCACAGTAAAAAACGTACAATTCCTGCAGAGGTCAGCTTTGAGGCTGCTTGAAAACTTTCATGGTATTTATTGAACATACTGTATTACTGTAAATATAGATGATGTAGTCTAGAGTCTGACTTTACACTACAGTAAATCTTACATTTATACAATACCATAAGCAATTGTAAAATACACATTTCGTGCTTTAGTGAGTATAGCACCAGGGCTGCGGTCGAAAAGTCATAAAAAAAATCTCCTTTCCTGGGCACTTTTCTTCGACTTCAGTAGAAAATGTTGTGACGTCAAGGAAAGATGCATAGGACCCTAAACCCGGTGAGAGAATCCGACTGCACTTAGACTAGGCTTCTTTTTTTTTTTTAAAGCAACTTTACTTATAACATATGGCAGATAGATATAGTGACAAACTCTATGCTGTAAGCCGACAATTCAAGTAGGGTTTCCTGTCCAAAACAGAATCGCACCTCCTAAAAGAGGATGCTTTCAATTTATACATGAGCACACATGTAACCATCAAATAGATATTGCTGATGATGATATTGTTAACTAAATATACTCAATATGCTTGTTCTTCAGGATGACTCCTAACTGTATTCGACTGAGAAAAGAATTCTATATTTATGGATTTGGAGCTCATGCAAGGATTTCCATAAGTTTTGTATAGGTGCTCTGTTTTTTCCACATTTATGAGGGTCTGCCCGAGTGAAACTACAGTGGTGCGTTGCTTTAAATGTTGCTTCTGCAAGGAATTGTGGGACGGCATTATCTCCTTTACTTTCATTGTATCCTATGCTGATGGAGATAAGAAAGGACGCATTGAAGCTCCTTCCCTCAGCATTTAGAAAAGTCGACCAGCTCTTATCATAGCTGCCACTTAGATACTTCTGGGTCATTTCACTCAGTTAGGAACCTTCATAAGCAGAAAAGGCCGGGAAAGCGTATGCGACTGATGAAAAATAAACAACAGCGCCCATGTTGATTATAATGTAATATGTCTTCCGATCCAACAGTGGCTGATAAATGTGTTTTTAATAACAGTGGAGGTCTATGGTAGAGAGGAATACACTTTATCAGGCTTTGGCAACACAGACAAGATACATTTATGGTTTTAGTCTTTTCATTTGTTGACAATATGAAAAATTCAGAACATTGTCAGCCTCATCCTTTAAAGTCAGAGATTGTGCTGTGTGTCTGTGGCATCGCCAGAACAAACCAGAGCATGCATTTTTTAACTTAGGCACTTTGTAAACATGTCAGCACTGCAGGTAGCACAGCCATAAATGTCACTCAAGAGGCAGTGTAATTTCATTTTGTTTGGAATAAATAAACCTTCGTCCCTCAAACTGATTACGTTCCCCTCAGAATCTTTTCGGCTTGACTCCCGCTTTGATGAAACAGTGCCCCGCTAAATGATGCCGTTGATTCATATCCGGTGGGTATCGCGCCGAAAAGGGGGAGAGCGAGAGAGAGAGAGACGGGCAAAGGCTCAACGGCTGCTCGAATCAGCGGAACCCCTGCTTCCATATAGCACTGCTAAGAAAATGGACAGACAACAGCAATTCTTGTTTTCGCTGTCATGAATAAGTTATATCAACCTCCAATGTATGAGGGAATATGAAAAACTAATTACCATATTTTCCATTAATGGGAACAGAAAAGTTTTGAGTGAAGTTCTCAAACTGCTGTAAATTCTGTAATTATGGGCCTTTTCTTGTTATTCTTGTTTGGTAAGACGGGAAACTCACAATGAACAATATTCACTGGATTTATAAGCACCCAGAGAACTCTGGTTGTAAGCTGATAAAGGAACGAGCTGAGCTGGTTTGGCGTTCTTGGGCTAAAGACAGATTTTTAACGGTAATAGGAAGCATTTATATGAACTCAAAGTCTGGCTTTGTGCTTGCTATTAGAAAAGTTAAGACAAACAATAAAAATGCCTGTTAGAACTTCTTTGGTTTGTAATTGCAGGCAGTAGCCCATATACAGTGGTATCAAACATCCCACAGCTGCAGGGGGAATAAACTGCAGCATCATGAACGAAGATGATTGATTCATTGGGCCAATATTTTGAGTTGATGTAAACAATTTACATTTGAAACAGAGCCTTGCTTTGCTATAAAACACGTGACATTTCTCAGGGTAGCTTGTGATATTCTATAACAAATCTGCCTCAGCGCTGAGGGTGTCACACATAAGACAAAGACCAAAATGTACCACACGGCCAAGAAATACATGAGAACGAGTGCACACATGAACTTAACATGACTTCCCTTACTGAATGGTAAAAGTGGGTTTGCAGAGCTCTAGGAAGCTGGGGATTTTGTACACTAACCCCTGCATCGATCCAGATCAAGCACTGGCAGAAAGCAGTGGGCGTTGGGAGCAGAGCCCCTTTGATCAAACAGTGGTCATGACTTCTTCAAGAAGCAGCAATCTCCCACTGAAGTCTGGGAACAGTGTGGAAGTCCCATAAGGGATTATGTCTGAGTATGTCAATTATAGTATGTACGCAGAGCTACCCAAGGGTAGGATCTGCCAATCTCTGCAGCTTTCTGATCCCACCTTGGCTCAAAATATAAAGGTTCTGTTGTGTCTCTGCCCAATAAAAATCTAAATACAAAAACAACTAAATGTTCACAGCAGACATTCATTGCAATATACTGTTGTAATCTAATGTTTCATCATGTCAGCCCTTTGGTGCTAAATTACCAGTACAGTCTGCCAACTGCTTTTGTTTCATTTGAAACAATTTCAGTTTATTGTTTTAGCACATATACATGTACCACAGTCATAAGTCAGCCTTTATAATGGGTTTTTAAGTTCTAACTAATGGATCTATTAATAGCAAAACAATTAACTAATGCTTCACATATCAGTTTGAAGATAAAGATAGACTTGCTGGTGAGTCATCAATAGTCAGAGCATTAATAAATGCTTCTGACCTTCTCACTTTCTAATAAGACTGCACTTAGCGTTTATAAGTGTTCAGTCATTTCTAAAGGGCAAAAAACAAATACTGCAGTTGCACATTTTCCTATAGTCATTAATTAATAGTCATGAGGGTTTAATAAAAGGTTTACAATTATTCATCAAGTCTGCAGTATATTTGTTGAATGTTTAATATATTTATAGCAGCCAAAACAGCAGCAGCAGTATCAGTATGAGTATCCTGCTGGAGGAGCATAAACACCAGCCATAGAGATTCACAACATGACAACTGATGGATGAAGTCAATCAGTAAATTTACCATTAACGAAGATAAAGTTACAACGTAAAGAGTTAAAAAAGTTGTACCCAACAAATATAACGTATATATGTAATATAATATGTTAATATTTAAGGCAACACCTGCTTTTTTATATCAGTGTAATATTTTCCATAGTTGTGGAACTTTGTATAATTTAACATCAGTATAAAAACCTAAGAGTTTTAACAACTCTTTAACAACTGAATCAGACAATTTGCTCATGACCACTGTGTAATGTGGTTGACAGCTCTGGAGAAAGCTAGTAAGTGGACCTTTTTTTTTTTATTTTAGAATGTACATATACTATGAATTTTCGGGCACTTGACAAGTTCAACATTTATTCACTTTGAACACACAAGTTTTACATCTATTCATTTTGTCCAGTGACAGTCCAAGAGAGGAAGAACAAGCAGCAACAGAATAACTGTCACACTCAATTCTAAAACAAGTGCCATTAGGTTGCAAGTGCATGAATTAATAAGTGTTTGGGAAATGAGAAGGCTTTTAACTTCTGTAAAGCTAGTTCTATACAACATTACTAGTGTGAAAATATATTTATTATTATTATTATTATCATCATTTATTTAAAGAAATAGATATTATGAGATAAACAAAGATGAAGCAGTCTGAATGCGTAATGCCATAAAAAGAAACCCTAACCCTGACCCTTAAAAAAGACTCATTTCACACCTAGCAGGTCTCTGTTCTCAGGCAAATAAGATCAGTGTCTCAATTCTTGAAATATGTCAAGTCACTGTACACTTGGAGCTGATCCAAGACCAGATTAAAAAACTAAAATGAAGATCTTTTTTTTTTTCTCTCCCTGCTCTTCCAGAGTAAACACACTAATCCGCACTTTGCTGCCTCGTTACTTGGGCTCTTAATTAAAATGCAAGCACTTCTTCTTCAGGCGGTTACCAATACTTGATGCGCTGGATTACCGGCGGTGAAGTCGGACATAATTTGTTTTTAATAAAACATCGGAGGGATTAAGTCGATGGAGTTTGCTGAGATTTGGCTCCAAGGAACCGCGTGTCTTGTAAATGCTGAGCACAAACAAGCCAACAAATGCTTTGGCATCTTTAATAGGCATTTAATTGCTCTTAATATAGAACAAATGATTGTAATAACAGGGATTCCTTACATAAATGCAGCTACTGTAAACAGAGGGAAAGCGCATACTAATGGCAGACTTACCTGTATATTTGCATTTGTTTATCCTAATTTGGGGTGAAATGGTTGAGTATAACGCTGGGAAGAAGTAGTATTAATTTGTAGCCCTAATTAGGAGTTTTATGGGTTGCCACAGTAGAGAGCTCATAAAACGACAGCGTCATCACTAATTCAACGTGGCAGGCCTGCAGAACACCATCTGCTGCCCAAGAAACTGTTAATAAAGTCACAATTATCTTTTTGTAAGCACTTTATTGAGAATAAAATTTGCAAATTAATTAGCTGCGAGTCAAGTCCACGGGCAAGAGTAGAGAAGGAGGGAAAAGGCCAAATCACCAAAGGCTGAAGCAAAGTATTTGATTCAAGAACGTTTTGCAACCAAACACACCCATGGCGCTAATGATAATTTCGGGTTTCAGTGCTGATGATTTGAAACAAAGGCTTTGTTTCACTTTTTAATTGCGCTTCACATCCACTTACACGCATTTTGTAATGAGGCTACACATTTAACCATAGCCTCCCTCCTCTCATCACAACAAACAAAACCAAAAAAAGCAGTCTTCGCAGCCAGTAATTGCACAGTGTGTTAACAGCTGGCTATCAAAACCCAGCAGGAAAATACAATTCACCCTGTAAAGTTGAGGATCAAGCCTATTCATGATCAATACTGCCGGGCCAAGAAAGCACTTATCTGCTGTGTTTACATTGTTGTTAGTTTCTCATCAAGAACGCTTCCCTCATTACCACCCTCCCCCCTCTGCCTCACCCGTGTCTGCTTTTGCTGCCTTTCCAGGCTTTTGTCAACACCAGCACCGACAATAAATGGCCAGAATAGGGGCCAGATAATTTTGTTGATCCCCTTTGCCTAAGACCTTGAGGAGTTTAATTCATGGTGATTGTTTTGACTCCCCTCGCTGACGATCAATACAGCCCATTCCAGCGCTTTTCGCTGGGCTCAGGAAACAGAAAGCCCTTGTCACGCTGCTCTTCTTTATGAAGGGTGCACACAGACAAAACGCCGTATCCTTCAAAGTCATCAAATGTGCAGATAGATTGTTTACACACAGACACACACAAACCATAGTAGTCGCTTCTCTTCAAACTGGCCGGCTGCTCGTGAATTTACAGCTGCGAGTCACATTCTGCTGTACGTGCCTGTAACACACACGTCTCCCAGTTTCTTTTTTTCTTACTGTAATTGGCTGTAGAGGGGAAACAGTGGAGGCAGTGATGCTGGGGGTAAAAGGTGGGGGCGGTTATTCCTTCCATCTAGGTTTCTGAAGCGCTTATCAGTGACCCCCTGCAGCTCAGTGCCCTCTAACCCTGTCATCAACACACACATGACCTCTTCATTTTAGCCAACAGACAGGCAATATGAGCAAATATCTCTGCAAGAATAAAAGACAAAGTCACTCACTCACACACACACACACACACACACACACACACACACACACACACACACACACACACTGTACAAGTCCCATCATGCTCCAGTTCCTTTCTTCAAAAAGGAAATGAAGAAGGGAGAGGTTTAACCATAGTGGTGCTACAGTGTAAAATGGAAAAGTGGTGACTGAGGTTGCCAAATTAGCCACCGTGGCACCGTTTATTTCCCCTTTAAGGCAGTGGAGAGGACACCCTGGAGAGGGGGAGGCCAGCAAACGCTTTAAACAGAAGCGAGGAAGCGGATGTGCAAGGTAATTGTTCTTGTTAGCATGATTTATGATTCATAAGTTCTCCACTCATCCGGCATTCTCTTTGAACACAAAAAAAGGGATAAAGAATTTCACTTTTTCAAACATTTATAATGCTTAATTACCTGGGCCTGGCCGGCGGTTTATGTGTTGATGTGAAAACAGTGGGGCAATCAACCCCAAGTCTCCAGTGTTTTTTTAATGAAATGTGCACGGCTGCCTATGCATAACCAGATTTGCAGTAAGCAAGTGCACAAATTAAGCATGCCCATCGCTCTGACGGCAGTACCTCTTAAGTGGCATTTGGAAAATTACCTCATACATTTTATTTGCCGGCATGCTTTGTTCACAGAGTGGTAATTGACAGCGGTGTAATGAAATTGCAAGTAGAATCGCTGAATGTGTTTTTAAAGTCAATAACGCCAAATGTAATGCCCCGCTGAGCAAGAGTTTGGGAATACAATTATGATCAATTTGAGTGCTGAGGGCGGCCATTTTGAATCAGCCTCATACAGAGACAATGGGTGCCTCTCACTCGGCGAGCTCATAAAACAACTTCATCTGTATTTGTGCTTATGGGGAGATTGAGCACAGACAAAACAGATGCATGCTGTTTAACAGCCTAACCTCTTGGCAGTTTTAAAACCACTGAAGCTGCTGGATGGAACAAAACAAATTTCCCCCTTTTGATAGGATGCAGGTACTCACAGTGTACAGTTTGAATTACTCTTTGGCCTGCTGTAAACGATGCCGCACTTCCCCCGTTGAACTTGTGTTTACCCATCAAAAATTAAAATTCGGTTACAGTATCTTTACAAGTGAAAACAGTCCGTTCTTTCCTGAATCCCCTCTTCCATCTTGTGGCTCAGTGTTCAGTTTTTATACCACTCTCCAGCCCCTGTTCTTGTCCTTTGCCAAGAGAGTGTTTTTACAGCAGCCTTCTCTCCCCTTTTGCAAGGCAGAGATCCAGCTCCTCGAGTGTGTCACTTGCTACACTTCATGGCCCAGACGCTGCATTCTGGCTGAACGGTCTGCAGGACACGCCAAACCATGCCGCTCCTTTTCTCTCCTCGTCCACCAGCTGCCTTTAAGTGACCACTGGCCGAGGAGGCACGTCTGATTTATCGACTTGAAGGGAGAAAACAAGTTGGGTTGGGCCTTGATCTGTTTCAGGGGTATGATTATAATGGGAACCTTGAGGAAGGAAGGGGATTGATAGGGATTATGAGTTTCCAAGCCTCTGTTCATCAAATGGACGTGTGAGCATCATCTCTGGGAGCAGAAAAACACAAGGCTGACCTCTGTTGTGTACCTTCATGAGAGAGAATTGCTTTGAATGGGGCTTTGGCTTAGAAATTGGAGACATTATGTTTCTTATCAAAGTGTAATTATGCACATGCATAAGTATCACAAATCCTAATATCTAAATACCCTAATAAAAAGGAGATTACTTCTCTTTTTAGCTAACCATAATGTAATGAGGGCATATATAATAATAACTGCACATAATATGAGAAAGACATAAATGCTGACGACAACAATTGAAAAAGTAATGTAATAACATTAAATGAGGTTATGAGTCAATACCTGAAAGGATGAAAATTAATTAGTAACTGCTTTAAATTTGTGATTTACTCATGAGTTTAATGGGCTTCAATCTTTGTGATAGTGTGTCTATTAGTAGAAGACTAAAGTAGCATTAGTGCTGAGCAGTACAGTAACACGTTGAATGAGCTGTCTCATTTCATGTTATTTAATATGTTGGGGAGTGATAAGATTAAAATATTGTACTTACTATACTATTAACATCCCATATTAATGGGTAGCTGACAGATTTATTGTGACTGCATTAATACAACCTGTCAATCATCACTAAGATGTCATTTTTTTGGCTGGACCACAACAGTGGGGCCAGCCCTATAATCGCAAATGTCTATGAGTGAGTGACAGACTGACTGACTGAGTGATCATAGTTCCACCATTGGTCAGCCAAATGCCACATGACCAAGTTTGAGTTTTCCCATTGGCAGTTGCTTTTTCAAAATGCAGTGACAAGCAGTTGGTGCTGCCAACTTGGCGCATTAGTCGCTAGATTAAGAGACTTTTTTCCAAGCAAGACGAGGTATAAACCTAGACAGTGGTGGAAAAGGAAGGTTCCTAACTGAGTGAAATGCCCTGGAAGTATTTAAGTGGCAGCCATGATAAGAGCTGGTCGAATTCTCTAAATGCTGTGAAAAGAGCTTCAGTGCCTCCTATTTTATCTCTTATAGCATAGGATACAATTGATCTTCCTTTACGAAATGAAAGGATATGATGCCATCCCACAATTCCTTGCAGCAGCAACATTTAATTCTACGCAACACTGTAGTTTATCCCCGGCAGACCCACGTAAATGTAGAAACAGAGCACCTATTTTATGCTAACCAAAACTTATAGAAATCCTTGCATGATTGGCTACTCAGGAGCTGCAGGGAAGACAAGTTGGGCTGAGCCAATTCACTGAGCCTCAACTCCATTATGGCAAATAAACTGTATTTATTACAATTTACCCTTATCGTTAAAGGAAGCTGAGGAATGACTTAACATAAGACCACCGAGCAGAGAGAGAAAGAGAGAGCAGGAGAGTGGGAGGGTGAGAGAGAAGCCATCGGTAACCGCTAAGCTAAAGTAACTAGCAGATCTGAATGGCATGTAAACAACAGAAACATCAGCAACCATAAATGAGACATTACGAGACAGAGACAAAATAACAAAGATATTCTGTCTCTTCTAACTTTCCCTCTGAGCAATTGTTTTACAATACAGCTGAAATCACAACACAATCTGTGTCTTTAATTTACGTATTTGATGATTTTTTCAGATGACATAAACCCTAACACTATAGGAGGATCAGGATTTTGGCAGCAGAGCAGCAGCTTAGAAATGGCATGGAAGCCTTAATGGGCCACATTTCAGTCAGTGTTTCAAACTTGTTCTGTTGTCTGACAACAAATGAGAACAGCTTTTTCAGGAATTTAAGTATCAGAACACACTTACATGTGAGCCCAGAAAGTAGGAGAGAAGCAAACAGATAAAGTGTGAAACCGGCTGCTTTTAGGCAGAATGCAAATACGATGCAATGATGTCAGTTGTTTATAGTGGTTTTCAATTGGTCCTCATTCTTGCACGTTGACCAAATGCAGTCCAACAATATATTAGGTGTTGTCTTGTTTTATTATGCACTGCATTGTTGTACTGCCTGAAGCATAATTGATATTATACCTCAATAAACTTAATTCACAAATTTCCCTTCATTATCTACTGAAGAATATATACAAGCAGGGGAGACAATCATAACACTATGTGCATTCATTACATTATGAACAACTACGCACATTAAGGAGCAGCTATATACCCACAGTGTGTGCTTGGAAGCTGCTATCTGATAATGGTCTGCACTGACTCAAGTAAGGGGAGCATCAGTATCAGACTGGTCAGACAACATGATCAGATTGCACGCTTGTCGGATGGCTTGGGAGCAAGTGAATGGAGACAGCGCCATCGCGTTTTTCTCATTAGACGCTATCAGGTGGCATCGGCTGACAGAGCAGGCGATGGCTGCATAACCTCCAGACTCCGGGTGGCTGGGCTTCCCATCGGCGCCTAGGGTGAATCCTCTGACCTCATCACCATGGTCACCAGTGCTTTGTTTATCAGATGCCTTAGTTGTCCGTGGAGATGTAGCACGTGGATGTCATGCTCAGACGGTATCTTTTCTTCCTTATCAGGGTGGGTAATCTGGTGTTAGTGTACTACACAACAAGTACAAAATGCTGATGAGCTCAAATATGCATACAGGCATGCAGGGTAACTGTTCTGCAAAAGTGCCTCTTGAATCCCACAACTATGAGAGTAGTTTTCAAAACGGAGCACCCTGCACTGGCGATCACAGGACGGCCAAAAAATGCTGCACAAAATTATAATACTGTAAATTATCTGAATCATTCAAGAAAAGAAAAAAAATCATTCAATATCTAACTTTTAAAGCCATTTCTTCTGGGTCTCATTTTCTGTGGTCTTAACTCAGAAATAACTGCTGTGGCCTGCTCTCTCAACGGCATAAGACAACATCATAAATCTGTTCCATGATCGTATTGAGACCGTTTGCTTACTTCAACATATGGTGTTCCCCTCTGTGATTGCGTCAGTATTTCAAAAGTGAAATAACAACATGTCCAATAAATGTGAAGCTGAAGAAAAGCCAGTCTGTATATGAACAGTTAGGTTGAGGTTTTCTTGGATACAATTGTATAAAGGGATCATTGCTATTTGATGGAGATATAAACCATCCATGCTGATGGTTCTGTGTGGCAGTAATGATGATTGTAAAGAAAACCAAACTGTTAATTAGATGTAAGAAAAGTATTTGACAAATTGCCAGATAAGCTAAATAACAAGTGAGGGCATCACCAAAGTTTACATCCACGGTCAAAGTCTGCACCAAATTGCATTGTAATCCATCCAACAGTTGTCATTCTGAACCACAAATGTCAGCCCTCTGGTGGCACTAGACGGAAAGTCAAGGGATCATCAAACTCATTAGGATTCATACTGGGCAGCACAAATGTCTGTGTCCAGTTTAACACCGATCTATTCGATAGTTGCTGAGATACTTCAGGCTGGACCAGTGAAAGAAACAAACCAAGGCTGCCAACCAATAAACTACCTCATGTTTTTACCTCATTACTGAATACAGTAGCATGTGTCTCTCCCTTGCAAATTTCCAATGGAATTAAAAAATCCTTCCCAGCTAAATTTAATTCCACTGGGATGAAAAGACCTTAGAGTAAAGTTTCACAGTTCAGCTACATCAATTCAAGCCTGCCAGAGTATCACTGTGTTCATGTTTGGAGCTAGTAAGATTGGACTGACATTAGCAGATATTGCTGTTGTGGCCATGTCAATAAGCCTTCAGCCTGTGAGGGGGAGCCACGGGAACCTTTCCATTCCCTGATCTAATTAGCTGCCGACTAAGCTAACTCAACCCGGGCAATCCCCCTGGCCGCTCGAGCCACCAACAGCAGCCAGCCGGGCAGAGGACAGAAGGTGGGCTGCCACCTAAACTTTGTACATTGATTACAGTTGATCCCTCCGGATTTTGTGATGGATTGTGCTTCCAGTCCACTCCCCTTTGAGACTCACATGCATATGGTAAACACATAAAGCCAGGCATGACAGTTGGGCCATATAAGCGTGGGAGGCAAGCAGTTCAAAGGCTGAGTACAACGGTATTGGAGGCCAAACGGATCCATGGTGATCAGTGAATGATTCTGTTTTCACGGTAGAGGACTTCCAGTCTGATTGGCCAACACAGAGCAGAGCTGTGAGCATTTGGATGAAGACGTTAAAGATTTGAATCTGAATCTTCCTTGTAGAACAAGGTTGTTAAATCTCTGAAGTCGATTCAATATGCTGTTAAAATTGTGAGGGTGAGCTGCCAACAAGAGTTAGCATAATTCCAGCCGCCATTTATCCCGGTTTTAATCATTTCTCAGCCCGAGCTCCATCAAGCGTTTCTCAGTCTTTGTAAAACTTCACAAACACTGTATTTTTCAGTCCTTAGTGTCAGCAGTTAATTAGTGGTTAACACACACACAATCTGCCCAGAGACAGATGAGTGCACATCAAAGGGGCAGTCCGACAAGATGGCTACTTTGGTTTCCTTGTGTTTCTCCTCCAGCAGCAACACTCTGTCAAACTTGATGCTATGTAGAGGGCCCGTCTTGCTGGTCAGCTACTGTGCGAGTGAATCAACATCCACACAGTTGAGTCTCAACGTCAACGTGCGGGTTAAGTGCGATAAGTGAAATGAGCATATGCCAGGGGGAAGATAATGACTAAAAATGACTTTCCATCTCCCTTACACAAAGACAGACAGGTACAGGGGCACAGCTGCTGTGGAAGATTAATGGTGCTGCCAGATGTAGGGACTCTGGAGAGGGTGACCAGCCCATGGTGCGCTTCACCACGGTGGAAGAGGACAAAGCAGCCGTCACAGGAGCATGGGACAGACACAGGCAGGGGTGTTGATTCATCACTGAATGCAGACCATAAGATTATATGACAGCAATGAGCAAAAATTGCCAGAGATGACAAGCCGAAGGGATGTAGACAATCTAATAATGATGTTTTTGCTGGCAATGATACCTTAAAAGCTATGTTTAAATCTCTACAATACACACAATAATCCTTAAATAATGAATCACCTTGCATTGATGACACCCTGCCAGCAATGCAAAACATATTAAAAAAGATTGACTTCAATTCCATATCTCATTTCACGAAAGCTGTCGCAGTCTGAATGTGAGGCAACTACCAAAGAGCACAGCATTGTTACAGCTGGCTTTAGCACAAGTGGAATTATTAGAAGCCAAGATATCAAGCGCGTTTAGGAAAAGAGGGAGAAAATAGACAGTCATTCAGAAAAGCACAACGCTGCCTCGCTTCCTCTTTCAAGTCACCTCTGACTCACCTCCAGGTCACCTGAGCGAACGACATGCCATCACAGCACAGTATCAATACTGCAATTTGTTTTTCTATTTCCTCCCTTATCAAGGTTAAACGGGACAAATCAATCATCTTAGCTGCTGCTGAAAAGGGAAAAAAGTAGCCCTCTTGTCAGAAAATAAGGATTATAAATAATACGGCAGTAGAAACCAAACACTTGCGATACAAATTTCTCAAAAAGGCAATTAACTCTGGAGAGGGGAGGGGAAGAAGAAGGGAAACCTGAAACAAATGCCTTTTGAAAGCCCTTCTGCCAAATCTCAGATGTGGGGACACCGGTTCCTTGTTCTCAGTACAGAGAGAGTTTCAATTACATGCAGTTTGCCCTTGGTTGGGCTATTTCAATATTTTATGTTGATACATTACCACTGCAACACGCCTTCATTCATTTTCATTCAGGAGAAGGAGCTTTGAGCAAAAATAGGCTCTTTATCAGGCCGTGCTCGGTGTTATATTATTGTGTCTGTCTCGATAGAAAATAGATCATAGAGAAGACAGACTGCCTAATACATAAATGAGAAATGCACAATTACTTTTCACATGGATTCCTGTGGAGCCAAGAGTGGCATTGAGATTGCTCTCGCATAGCTCACGCAATATCAGTGACATGTCTTGTGAATGTTAGCATGTAATTGGTTCAACCAAACGCATGCAGTGATACACCAAAGGATTTTTTTTTTTTTTTTTTGCGTTTTCGCATAATGCAGGGTTACTGACACAATGTGTGCCGCATAAACCAAATAATAGAAAAAGGCATTTACAGTCCACTGGGGACAAGTTTTAAATGGGCATGACATCATGTGGTACACCAAGGTGTACCAAGGAGGTCGACACAAACCTGTGTGACATACGACTTCCTCAGACAATGTGACATTTTCATGCACAGGCCGCTAGACAAGCAATGACAGATATGTGAGTGTAGGCCTTTCGTGACCTTTACGGCACACTCCAAGACTCGCGCCGAGAATTCCAACTGTGACGTCGGCCTTCAATTGTCTGTGAGTAAAGGCCAGAGTGAGGGTTAATATGTCCCATATCTTTGCATGCAGGTTATGTTGTCCAGACCCTCTGTTTCCCACCCAAGGTTTCATTAAGCTCCTTAGTGGGGAAGGCAGCGAGATTGATTGGCTGCTGGTATTTATTGGGCACTGATGGCCCAGGTGCAGTGGAACACAAGCATCAAGCTTTGTTTTTATATCTGCTTTATAGCACAGCTGTTTCTGCTGAGCTAACACTGTGCACATAATCACTGGGAAGACACTCAAATCATCATCAGAAGCTCCTGAAATGCAAATAAAATGAGAGAGGGAAAAGAAAAAGGAGAACAGGTCTGAAGCTGTTCCCAAATCACTAAAGAGGTGGGGGAACGGTCCAGATGACGTCTCAGAGCAAAGTCTGGGGCGGCGTCCAAAAGTCACGGGTAAAGTGACAGGATCCTCCCGCGACTCTCGAAAGTTTGTGGCTCACAACAGCAATTGGGTCATTAAAAATATTACACGCCCTCCTCCCACGCCAACACCTTGCTCAGGAGCCATGCGTCCTCCAGAAACATTATTGGAGCACGCGGCAGGTCCACTGGAGTGCCACTCTAATCATTGTAATGCATCTCTGTTCTTTTAATTAAGGGATAATGTCCAATTTCATGACGTTTATGAGGTTATAACATCCATTAGCCTGCAACAGATGCTGTGGCTGAATAGCTAACTTGCCTCGAGCTGAGCCACACGGGTACTCCTCCAGGCCAGCAAGCCACACTGTCCAGCAGTTAATGGTGAAAGACATTCACTCTTTCACTCTCTACTTCCCCTTCTCTTTTTTTAGACGCTAATTTCACATACTTTGCCTCCTATTCTTTCTGTATCCATTCCCTCTTGCTGCCTCCGAGCAGAAATTGGAAGGAGATTTAAAGAGTATAGCTATTGAACTTTAAACAGCTTATAGCCATGGAACATAAAACTGGCATTTAAAATTTGTGATTACAATTAAACGCAAGTTATTCGCAATGAGAATGTCAAAAGCAGTTCTAATCATTTTTATTGTGCCGCTTAATTATTGCATTGCACTTTTTCCTCACCCGAGCCAAATGCTTTCTGGGAGCATAATTTCAACCTTTAGCTCCTCTTCTCACGCTTATGCCAACAGCAAGATGAGCAGTCTGCTCGGCAGCCCCTCAATTCCAACAAAATGAGTCTGCCTGAACCTCTCCAACACTCCATATTTTTTGGGCCTACAGCCAGCCCTCCTCTCACTGGTGACCTCAATTTTCTTATAAATACCTTTCTTACCCATCCCAGTGAAGGGTGAAGGACACAGTCTACTCAAAGCATCAATTGAGATATTATTAGTCTGCTGTGGCACCAAACTATGAAATATTTATATCCATAGTGAGAATTAACAGTGGTCAAAAGCTAAATTGACAGCTGATGCCGTGGCAGCCGGAAACCAGCCACCATTTGAGGGATATATTGTGTTCCATGACAGGTTGTGTAATTGTGTTGACTTTTCATGTGTGCTCATTTTAGTTGAACCTGGAGGTTTTGGGGTAACTTTATAGGTCGACTCAGACAGCGCTCGGGGAGAATTCAACAACAAATTTTATCGAAAATCACAGTTACTTATTTGTCATGGGATGTCTACTAACAAATTAGTTTTATAAACCCGTCCCCCCCGATTGACGGTTGGGGGGGGCAAACCACCATCACTCCCCTGAGGCTCCGCTGCCAACCTCCTGTGATGGAGACGGACTGGAATTGGCAACGATGGTGCCAGGTCTCAGGTCCAAGGTTGGAGGACGGGGGAGTGAGATAGACGGCTGTCCCAGGGGCAGGGTGAGGGTCTGCTGGGCAGCTGTCCGGTAATTAGTCCCCTCCCTTGCGCTTGCCCCCTGGCATCTGTCGGAGCAGCGGCTAACAGCGCATGTGGCCCCCATCCAGCTCTCAGGACACAGTTCAGTTAGAACCATTAGGCTTTATTTAATCACATACACCTGCCGTTAAACACACACCTGGTCAAGTTGTGTGATAAATGTGACAATGTATGTTGATATAAATGATATAATACATGTACGCTTGAGTGCGCTTGTACAACCTCTTTGGTCCCTCTAACAGTTTGACCAAGTTTCTAAATATAAGCCCTATGGCGTAAGGTCTTCGACTCTCAAACCTTCTTATTATGAATTGCTCCAGTGGGAGTTCAACATTGTTTGTGTCACGCTCTTCATGCCGAGCTGCAAAGTGCCTCCAATGCAACGCCCGAGTTCTCACCGAGCATTTCCTACCGCAACATTAAACTTTACGAAAAACTTTTCCCTGGAGTTCAGGTCTTTAGAAGGGCTTTTAAAAAGTCCTCAGAGTGAAAAGGCTGCTATGCATCATCAATAGCTCAATATGGATATGCTGTAAAACATGCTATAAGAAAACAAAAGTGCTTTACTTTTACTGCACTTTGAGTGGCCCTGCCTCTGGCTTTCATAAAGCAGTTAGTGCTTACCACACTTGGTTGAGTAATAACCCTGTCTAGGACAAACACAACTGTACCCTGAAGATATAACTTGGTCAAGTCTCTATACGTCGCCCTCTCCCCTTTCTCCTGATTTCCTTCTCTTTGTGTTCTCCCTGTATTACCTACACTCTAGGTCAGAGTATCTTACATGGTCTTACTCATCTACCTGTATCCTCCGTCCCTGGCAGTATATCACGTTATCCTCTGCTATGTTGCCTGAAGCCCTCTTTATCTAGTGTGCTCACACTCTATCCTTTTCCTCTTCCTACTTCTTTATTTTATGTCCACATGTAAATCCTGCTTCACTAGTCTGAATGCTTCTCTAGAAATTTAGTGTCCACACTTTAGGTTGGGTTTGGAAATGTGAAGATTTCCAATAAACAGTCAGTTCTGACGGATTAATCAACCTGTCTATGTGAGGAGCTGCTTTTGGATGGGGCTCAAGTCTCTCTAGCATGCTCTACCGACCGTTCTTCTTACGGTGTCAGTCTCACCTCCCTCCATCCCTCCTTCTCCCACTGTGTCGTCTTCCACGGTGCATCAGCCGGCTTCGGTCGCACTTGGAGAGAGAGCCTAAGTGTCCTTGGGTGAAGGGGGTTCCCGAGGAGCTAATGGTTAGCGCAGTATGACTAATGGGGAAAAAGCGTGACAAAATAAGACAAATGGTTTGGACCAACTTCATTACCTAAGTGACAGCTTGACGGTCCTGCTGTATAATATGGTATTTTTCATCTGTGACTCATTTGGCAAAGGAAAATGACAGCGGGAGCAGGGACTAACTTTTTTATGACATCAAAGAGCTGCTGATTTTATACCTGCCTGAGCAGCAGAAGTAGTTGTGCAAGTTTGGAATTTTTAAAGGTGTTGTGTGCTTTGAAAAACAAGCACTGGGAATGCAGAGCGAATTTTGGATTTGGAGCAGAGATACAGTATTCTGATGCACTGGAGAATGCTAAGGTTTTCCAACATCAAACTACGAGGCAGATTGGCACCTACAGGCTAGCACTGGCATACTGTTTACTCACCAACCTCCTTTTTTGTATTATACATCTATGGACAAGTTCTCAGTGGAGACAGAAAGCACAATGGCACATGGAAACCTTTATGATGCATCAGCATTCAACAAAATAAGACTAAGAGACAAGGCAGGAGTCAAGAAACTTACTGTTATTCAAGCTAGCTACCCTATCAAAACTTATTCCTAATGATTGAAATGTTATCAACCGCAACCACAGAAAAAGATCCCTGCCACAAACTGACAATTACTGATAAAAACTATTTCTAAAGTCTTCAGCTTTTTATGATAAAACAAGCCAAGTTGGTGACAACTCAGTTGTCACTGGAGGTTTGCGCTAAATAAAACCTCATCTGCTCAATATCAGAGCGCTTAATTTTTCATGAAAGGAAAGGTCATACCGTCCACTATAATCTCAAGTCTCAGTCCCTGTGTATCAGCGGCTGCCTGTCTTATGTTATAACATACATTATTCAGCAAATACTTGGGAGTTCTTCTAGAGGAATACTGTGGTTTGCCTCACTGTCTTCCTTTGAATTACAAAAATTCCACTACAATGTTGAAAAGGTTGCCTAAATAATTCAGGATTTGCTTTCCCTTTTTGAGTGGAACCCGAAAAGAAATCAAAACATCTGTTGTTTTCTGCGGAGTTACCAAGCAGTTGACAGGAAAGAGAAACAGATGTCAAAATGAAGAAGATCGGTTCAGAGTGTTTCAAAGTCTAATTTTGTTTCGCAAAATTTGCATAAAATCACTGAATGTGTTTGAGCTTTTGAAGTGTGGGTGGTGGACGGATGTTTTTACTTTATGATGGATTCCTCCAGACACTGAGGGTCAACGTCAGCTCATGCAGGGACATTTCCACTTCAATTTCCACCCAAGTTAATATGACATCTCTCCCAGACCTAAATTTTACTCTCTATACCTCAAACACACTGGCTATCTGCGTAATTTAAATTTGTTCGGCATTTCAGACGAATTAGAATATTTTACACCATCAATGTTGTATTAAATCAAACTCGGTTGAGTTACACAGAATATCTTTTTTCTCCTGGGTCTGCTGAATGTATTCTACCTTCAATGGTATATCTCCCAGACTCATTCCTGTGTAAACGCTGCTGGGCCTCGGCTTGCTGCACGCTGCGTTAAAGCCAAGGAGTCATTGCCTCTTCTAAGGGGAAGAATCCATCAAAACCACCAGGGAATAGCTAGGTAGAGCAGCTGTCTCCTAGTAAGGGAGGCGCAAAAAAAAAAAAAAAAAAAAGTGGCAGAGTTGCAGATTATGTGTTATTGTTGAGCTTTCAGTCCTTACTTTCTCTCTCATCCCCTCCTGTTCCCAAACTCCAACTATACTTTGCTATTTTTGTCTGCAGTTCCATCTTTATCACTACAGGAAACAGCACTGGAGCTATTACAGAGCACCACTTTCAACTCAATTCCACTGAAAATAGCAGCTTAAGCTTTTCTTGAGAAAAGGTCAAAAATGTCAGAAAATGTTTTTTTTTTTTTTTTTTTTTAATCAAGAAGAAAACAGAAAAATCTGCCAATCAATTTAAATGTGTAACATGCAGGTACACAGTTTCTGGGAATATGCAACAGACGCTGCCCACTCATAAGTCATTACGAGGTAAAGGTGGTGACAGTTTTGGGTGTTAATAGTTAACTCTCAAAAGAATCCACTTGCCTTTCAGGCACAGCTCACAAAGCGTTTCCTAAAAAAAGGAGAGCAAATAAGACTAGTGGAGCAGGCCACTATAGAGGAGGTGTAAAATGAATTATTCTGAGGTCGTCCTCCCCTGGACTAGACAAGGCAGACAAATCCTGCAGGTGTTCTGGACGCATCTGTCCATGCCACAGAAAGTGATTTTCTCTCTCCTTCGCTTGCTGTCTCCTTATATCCTTTTTATGTTCACAGCTACACGCTGACAGACATCCACAAAGATTTATGAATTAAAGGTTGAACTTAGCATCCCGCTTCCCACTCTGAGTCCATCCCTCTGTCGCCCTCCCTGCGGCTTCGGCTGAGTGAAGTCTGGACTTTTCAGACTCCTCAGAAAAGCAGATGGGTCACTGCCCACACGCCTATCTGCCTGCCCTCGCAGGCCAAAGCCTAGTGCAAGCTGGGAAAAAGAAACCTTTGAAAAGAGAAGCACTGAGGACTATGTACACAGTCTCAATGTGTAAACATCCTTTCAGAGGCCTTCCCTGAAATGATGAAGGCACTCAGCTGGGACCAGAGAAGAAGAGACAGGAGGTTCAACAAGATAGCCCAAGATTTCTATTATCACATCCAAGGAAAGGCTCAGCATAAAATCAAGTCAACTTCAACAGTAAAGTGTAAAATGCTCTGCGAACATGTGATGCATTTGTTTGAAGGTCCCAAAACATTCCAAACAAAAATGAAAGAATGGCCAAGAAGAAGAAGAAGAAGAAGAAGAAGAAGAAGAGAGGGGTGATAAAGCGGTTGTTTCATCTTCGCATCCCTGTAGGAAAGTCAGGCAGGAATTGCTTTTAAAAAACGAAGCAGCATATGATTGTGTTTCTCAGTAACTCGTAATACACTGCTCACTTTATGAAAGCAGTAAGTTGTCATTTCAAAAGGGCACAACTAAGAACAGTGAGCATGACCTCAAAAATATCTTTGATTTCTGAAAATTACCAGCTGGTTTCATAAAACACAGGCATGTAAAAAATGTTGCACGCTCACTCTATACACAGACCACCTTTACAACAATCTCGCATGAGGCAGAGCTTCCTCGTGCCACATTGATTCACACATTCATGACTCTGTTCTGCATGAGAACTTTTAGCCATTATCAACTTCCTGACTTGTCCCACATTAGATAATTGCCACAGATAGGCTAAATTCTCCCCTTCTGCCTATTTCAGCCCGGCCTTCTCTTCCGCATGGCTGCCCAGACCTACATTTCCTGTATACTTGCTGTGGATCGCTGTATTTTATGAACTTAAGATAGGCTGCTACTGCCACACTACATGGGAGTAATAAATACATGTAAACAAAGGCTTTAGCATGGAGTGCATTATTAGTGTTTAATAAGGTACATGTGGTTTGCTGTCTAAGGACACATCAGCAGTGGTGGAAAATGCCCCTGACTGGAAGAAAAAAAACTCAATTACAGCCGAAACCCCAGCTTTCAGGATCTTACTTAAAGCTACATTATTCAATATTTCTATATTCACAAATGACAACATGTAATGTGAAATGTGCTGCTCGCAGTGACAGACCTTGAGAGAATTACCACCCCTCACTTCTACAGAGAGTTTTAGTGTCTTTTAACTCACTGTTTTTACATTGTTTTTGGTTTTACAAGTCACAGTGGTTTTAATTCAGTCTCACTGTGCTCATCAGCATCGTTTCCAGCGGCAGGCAGCTGTTTTCAGTGGGAAAAAACCCTAAATTTCCACTGCATGCCGCCTGCACGGTGCCAAACCACAGACAGACAAAGCTCACAGCAAGAAGGAGAACTCTGTGGAGCATTTAGCCACTGAAGACCCAGACACTTCCCTCAGTGGTTGGAGAGAACGACAGAGAATTTTGGTGGTCACGTACATGACTCCAGATGTTGTGGCTGCTTCATCTGTAAAAAAGCCAGTTTGTTAACATGCATCAACTTTAAAGGTGATGATATGTCAGTGTTGTCTTTACAACTTTCTATGGTGCGCCAAAGTGGCCAAAAAAGCAACAGCAACAAAATCTTTATTAAAATAATTTAATAATAAATATAATAAAAATAGCCCCTTAAAGACTGCTTACTACTGATTATCACTACTTATACACTGATGTGTATTATGTGACATTTTAATGTTGTATGTATACCATATGTTATGTATGTAAAATCTTAATCTACCAAGTCATTGTGACCCTGCAGTATTTCTTTTACATAAAAGCTAAAAACGAGTATCTGGAATTTAATGTGAATTTGAGTGAAATGTATTTTCTTAATTTCCACAAGTGCACATCAAGAGTGCATCAAATATCAATACTGAGGGTAAATTACATTTCTTTTCTTTTTTTCCCCACCACCACAATTAAGAGCAAGTCTTTAATGGAAAACTTGGAAGTGAAATGCATCAACATTAATAATTAAGAAGCAAAAGACGAAAGCTTAACAGTGAGATGGAGTGATCAAGAAGCTATTTGACAGTTTTTTTGGGGGGGGTTTTTTGTTATTGGTTTGGTTAAAAAGGTCTTCAGCACAGGCAAACCTCATCTGCGTTGTGTGAGTTCCCGCACTGAAGTGCTTTTTAATCATTATCCCCCAGTGAAGCAGCTGAACACGCTTCCTTCCGACTCCGCCTACCCTTCAGTATACCCTGATGACCCAGCATCATGGTGGACTGAGGGGCTGAGACAGGAGGATTCGTGAGGGGAACACTACATTTATCATTAATGATATTCAGTTATCTATGCCACCATCTCCACACAACTGTCCTCTTTTTTTTTTTTTTTTGAAGAGCAAAAACAAACCCCAATGAATTCTCTTACAGCGTACTGTACATCTACAGTCACTTAGATTCAGCTCAGCACACAAAAACAAACACTACACACAGACACATTTCATACCAGGGGAATACAAATTAACCTGAGATGCCATCAGCAATTAAGCCTAATTTCAATAACGTTCAACATTTCATATTCGTGTGTGCTTTCCCATTAGCGTAATCAAGCGACAACAAATGGTTCCCTGCATGATAATGGCAAGCTGCCTCCTCTGTGCGCGGAGAAATTAAGGAAAACATACAAGTGCTGATCAAATTTGGCCCATCAGGAGAAAGAAAACTGGGATGATGGTTACACACCTTTAAGAGGGCGAGTCTCTCCCTCACTCTGATCTAATAAAAGACCAAAGAGGTATCCCGAAACGCGCAGATTCAGCTAACCTTGAACCTCGCCAAACCCCAGGATCAATCGCTATTCAGAAACGCACCACTGTTAATGATGTTAATTCACTGATGAAGTGACGTTGCTGTTAAAAGTTGCTTCACATTAATATTCAGTGGTACTCTTGGTAGGATCGAGCAAGGCAGGCGTAATTAGAGTTGATGGGCTCCATAAGCATTAATATTGTAGTGCATCAGCAACATGGGGCTCACGCAGTGGCCTCTAGAGCTTTCAATCCCCACCTGGGACATCTCACTTTTTTCAACAGTGTTTCTTAGATTATTCAAGAGGACGACCACTGATTATTACCATAAAAAGGACAAACATGTAAGCATTAGCCCTTTTTACGAGATTTACCAGGTTTACGCTGCATAACTACATTACAAACTGATGAGCTGGCAGAACTGGAGCATTTCCTTCTGATGGAAGCATATGTAAACACAAATCAAGCACGAGATATGAATGCAAAAATAGCTCCTCTACTTGGTGCTCATCCGCACCCAGAGCACCAGCTCGTTCCCAGGTATTGATGTCAATTACCGAGACGTCCATTAGCTCTGGAGTATTCTGAGAGGAGTCAATTTTGGTCATGTCATGCAGTTCAGTTTCACATTGAGGAATGACCCTGGGAACCAGCTGGGTTCAGCCAGCACTAGGACTAATGGCCCTAATGCATGATACAATAAACATGTGCCTTTATAAACCAGCCGGAACCTCTTACTGTGGCAGCGGGCTCTCAAATGACACACACTCAACATTAAGTCTGGCCCATAAGCGTGTGTAGCATAGTGTGATTACATTAGCAAAGTGTTCTACACTGTGCAGTATGGCTCAATGAGGTGATGCTGGGATAGTAATTACTGCCATTCCACTTTGTGCTTGTGTTGTACAATGAGGGGGAAACAGCTGGTTCTGAGGTCAAGACCTTCAGTCTTTGTGGATTCACACACGCATAGAAAATCTCAAATATTTCCCTTGCAACTACAGTGTGGTACGATACTCTCCAATGACAGCACCTGCAGAACCCTTACACATAAATATATACTGTGCCACAATCTGCTTTTAGGTACACTACAGAGATAAAAACCAAGCTCTGACCTATCTCTTGAGGCATGATATATTGACAGAGTGTATCTCCAGCCAGGTGCACACACAGGGGAAACTGATACACTGTCATAAAGTATTTCAACCAAACTGCAATCACGCCTCTCTGCCAAATCTGTGTTATCATGAGACAAATCAGAATCAAAGCCTTTTTTGGGGTTATTATGATGCGGGATGGAGCAGGGCTGATATTATCAACCTCAAAGCATGGTCAGTATTTATGCACGTGGTGTACAGCGGGGGTGATTGAGTAAAGCTGAAATACGAGATGCTAGCTTGAAGGACAAAATGCCTGCTGGAGTTCTGGGGAGTGGTAGCGGTGAGTGTATGTGTGTGTGTGTGTGTGTGTTTGTGTGTGTGTGTTTGTGTGTGTGTGCGCGTGCGTGTGTTGGTGGGTGGGTGGGTGTCTGCATGGGTGTGTAAATGAAGAGGTAATCTCAGGAGTGAATGCCTGGCAAAGAGCGAAGAGATGACCTCTCCAAGGAGGAAATCGAGGAGAAGAGGGAAAGGACTATAAAAACGAGAACATGATCAAGTAAAGGAGGAGGACGAAATAAGGTAAAAGCTATCAGAAAGAAGAGAGGTCAAGAGGACAGCAGAGCGGAGGGTAGGAAGAGGAGTAGGATGGGATTGGTCTGTGATGAGGACAGTCCGACTCAGAGCTCTGATTAGAGACTTTAAAGAAAGCTGCAATGACTGAAAGACAGACTTCAAGTTGCCCACATTCCTTTGCCTTTGTTCTCACCTACAGCAGAGGACTTCCGACTCATAAATCCTAGTGGAGAGCGAATCTTTTGCCCCCGTCAGGATGGATGGCCGTTTGACTTTGCCATCCTTCTGTTTGGTGTCTGCCACTGCATACAAGTTTCTGGCTTTTTAGCTTTGCGTGGCTCTAGGCATGGCAATGCTGGTCGGGCAGTTCACCACATGAGTCCAGACTGAAATGTCCCACCAACTACTGGATGGGATGCCATGATATTTCATATAGTTATCCGTGGTGCCAGGAGAATCCCACTGACTTTGGTTACTTTTCCTCTTACACCACCATGAGATTTACATTTGTGGCATTGAGTGAAATCTCTCTAATTTTATTGGATAGACTGTCATGAGCTTTGGTGCAGACATGTCTACCTCAGGATGAACTGAAATAACTTTAGTTTGCATTAAATGACAATTAGCCAAACTAGAAAATTTGCTAAACATGCTAAACTCAGATGTGATATGTGTGTTAGACACAGTGGTGCTTTGAGCCAAAGTACAGCCGACCAGAGCTGCTGGAAAGGATTTAAACTCTTAACCTTGTTAAATTAGGATGGATTATCGCTTTTTAAATTTGGTCCCAAAAACAGAGACAGAGAGTCAACGACTTGTAGCTGTGTGAGTAAATTTTCTCCCTCTTACAACAGAGAGCTGGCTGCAGGGTGTATCTGTGTGAATTACGGACAGGCTGAAGTTGAACTATAGGTCCAGCAGGAGAGATTAAAAACCGAGTGGACAGAGAAACACTCTGGCAAGGTAACGTGAATATTTAGTGCAAACATAACAGTGGGATAGAGACAGATTTCAGTTATGATGAGGCATCACTTCAGAAAAATAAATACAGGTAAGTATCATTTTCATTAAGTACCATCAGTTAAACAAATGTCAATGAATATTTCTAGACAGAGCTAAAAACAAATGATGTAACTCTCTGTACACAAATGTACAGTATAAGGATTCACATAACCACCAGTGAAATGGAAAACATGCAAAGCCTTAGAATATGTGTGTGTCTCCAACAGTTTGCATCAGGAACAATATTGTGCAGTGTTATGCATAATTGTGATGCATAGCGGCATGCATAATCAGGCCTTTTTTTTTTTTTTTTTTTCCTTCTTCATGTGTCAGCCGTGACCTGGTTAGTGCACTCAATTTCACATAAACACAGAAATTCTGCTCCTTGGCATATTCCAAAATGTTTGTTGTGGCTAAGAGGAGCCACAACAGCCTTCTAATGTCTCCCAGCAGGGTCTCGTGCATGTCCACATGCTGCCTTTACTAACTGAATTCAAATTTTGCCACTAGGGCCATTTGTCGAAAGAAAAAGAAAAAAAAAAAAGAAAAGACTACTGTACACAGCCTCATGAATAGAACATTTTCCTGATCCAGCCAGGTGAACTGTGGTGACGCGACAACCACTATAAAAAGATGACTGTAAACACGGCATGCCTCACGAACACGCAGTCTATCCATACGCTAAGAAAAACAGGGTGCAGAAGGATTTATTTGGTATGCCAATTCGATTAATGATGAACACTGACCGAACAGCAGAAAAAACAACTGGGGGGGGGGGATCACTGCATTTCAGCAAGTGCTCAAAGCATCGTCTGTAATCACAGAGTGCCCCCCTCCTCCCCTTCCTATCTAGGAACCTGAATATGAATGCATTAGGCAAAAGGAGTCACAGAGAAGATTATGAATAAGAAAGTACCGCTGTTGATTATGCATTTTCGGTGCGCGGATACAATTTACAGCTATCAGGTCCTGTGATGATTGAATGCTGTCTGTTGCCCCCTGGTAGTTGAATGGGGAAGGAAATGAAGAGTGGCGTGCACGGAGGGAAGACGGAGCTTTCATAGGAGGAGAAACTTTACACCAGACTATCATTTCTGGTCCTGTTTTCCTTCCACCATGATCCATCAGTCAAGCAACTGACAATTCCCTCATGAGTAGATTACACAGTGGCCCAGCTTTGCTGAATGCATAATATTTATAGTACCATTAGGGTCTGTGCATTAGATTATGTGCTGTAGCTCCACAGAGGGAATCACAGTGGAACTGTCTTGTGTATTACTTGATTATCATGAAATGAGAATCAAGCCTCGAGAATGAACAAAAGTCTATGTCAAGGAAGTCTGGAGAAAACAGAGCGCACAAAGTTTCCATTTCAAAGGCGCCAACTGAGAAGCTGCCATGACAACATAAACAGAGCTTTACATGATACCTGTTGTGGGAGAGCCGCAGAAGGGAGGGGAGGGGAAGCAGAAAGATTCAGAACATTAAAAGGCAGGGTATAATGCATGTACACATCACGCTTTAGCTCTTATCTGTTCCAAACAACACATCTGTTCAAAACAACAGCATATGAAAACGCACCATTTGAAGAATGCAATCAGAGATGGTTAGGTTCCCGTGTCAGCGAGGCACCCCTTCATCTCGGAAAAACAGAATCCTTCTTCCGTGTGGCGGGAGGCGGGTGGTGGTGGCAGCTGCGATTTCGCGAGGCCCTGCCTCAACAGCACGCCCATGCTTTGTGGAGTTCACAATTATTGGCGCCCATGTGTGACAATATGATGTTTGTTGAGAGCTGCTACAAGTGTCTCCAATAATAAGTTGGCATGCGGCAGAGAGTGGTGCTGCTTGAGTAAACAGACAAAGTTATCTCTGATGAAATACCAAACGCACAGCAGGAGGTAGCTCACAAGCAAACCCGAACCATCTGAGATCCTCTGTTTGATGTAAATTACTTTTTGGACAATTTGAATTTCATACATGCATGCTTACTGCAACGGAAACTATTAGTTTCAGTTCCAGACAACCCTAAGACATAAACAACATTAATGCCACAGTTTGGTCAGTACATCAACACTTCACAAGAGTTTTCATCGTTTAAAGATTTTACAATGTTGTGCCTAACAGCTCAAATATAAGTGAACTGATGAGTCCAACATGACTTCAAACAGGACTGCTGCGGCAAAATAAGGGGACCTCAAGTCAGGTAACTCACCTCAATCACAGGCCATGACGGCCATGAGTTATGGAAAAATATAAAGTCTATCTGAAAAGTCCAGATTTAGTCTATAAAACAGTGTCTAGTCTGCATCACAGATCAGTGTTTGGGATGTAACAGAATAACAAAACTGATGTTTGTGTAATACATCTGCTTAAAGTCAAACCTGCATCACATAAGTCAATCGTTTGACTTAAAAATGTGCATTTTATATGTTACTAAAACTGTGTTTACAACAATCACTGATATAAAAAAAAAAAAAAAACATGACAGCATCACAAACCAATAAACCATAATTAGCTGTTGTGTCATGTTAGTCCATTAATAATAACCCTGACCTGAAAACTCTAGACACAGCTTTGGGACAGCAATTGAAACACGTCTTCGACATCATGTCGTGTACTGCAGATGTAGATTCATTCATACTGCCTGAGGACACTGGAAACAAATGCAATATTGTTTATAACTGTGGCCCCTATGAAATGCCATAAATTGATACTGTGCAGATAAAATATGATTATATTAAAATTACAACGAATTAGTTTACATACTTGAACAAAGTATTTCAGATTTTTTTGTGTGCGAGTTGACGGAGTCTGTGCTTTGGGTGGATTTGTTTTCAGATTATTTCAGTCTTTAATTAAATTATTTTCTCTTAAATCCAAAGCAGGACGAGGCATTTGTTTTGTTCATTAGATCATGTGGTGGACACTTTCACAAAAGGCGATTAACTCAAACTGAAGTCCTAATTAAACAGGCTGAAAAATATGTACAATAACAGAGTTTTTTAAGATAAAGCTTTAAACTACCAACTGAGACAATATTGCAGTAATGACATTAATACTCGATGTTGTCATATCAACACTGATACTTATTCATCATATCTACTTTGGTCTTGTTTTAAACGTCACATCGAACAGCTTTCCTCTTTGGCTCATCACTAATCAGTTTGTATTGGAAAGTAGATTTATGTTTTGATCAATTAATTTACCAAATGATTAAACCTTTTGATCTTATGTTGGAAGAAACTGCCCGTCTCCGGTAACTGTGATATTTGGGTGGTGGTGAGCAGCCACCTCATGCCATAATGATCATAACCAATTATAAATCCTCCAATCACTCTGAAGATAATGCGGCAAAGTTGGTGCTCGCCGCTGCCCAGGATAGCTGAAGACAAATTTCACGCTAGGTTAATGCTGGCCAATTGTATGCCACTTTCAATTAAGTTCATTTTCTCCTCATAAAAGCTCACAATTGAGATATTTTGACAAATTTTAAAGCTAACCATGCAGTGACTTTCATATCTTGATTCAAACTGGGCTGTGACAGGAGAGGTTAGTCCACCCCGAAACCCTCCACACCACGATGATTGAAATCAAATTAGCTATTTGCTTACATGCTTACACTTGCAGATTGCATGTTTAGCATTCAATCAATATATGGTGTTGTGGCACAATAACTTTTTGAAATGCAATTAGGTTCATGGCACAGGGAGATGTATGTAAAGTGTTTCAGCATGAATAGACTTGATTCAGGTTGTCCAGAGCAATTATCTGCTGAGGGGAAAGTGGCAAACAGAGTGGCAATTTGGCTCCAGCTCGAACACACTGTACTGTTATGATTACCTTTAAAGTCCCCATTGATTTCCTGATGACATTATGACTTGTAATTTTCACAAGCAATCTCCAGGAGAAGAAGCTTGCTGTCCATTCGAAAGTCATGATTTCAGTTCTCTCCCGCACCCTGTGTATATGGTATTCTTTTTTCTGTTCTCTCATCCTTTACTCTCCCCTCCCCTCCCCTCCGTCCTCCCACTCCCCCATGCACACATACACAAACAGATGGGAATTTCTTAGAAATTAAAATCCCATTTTTGGCTCCAGTTCAATCCCTTTCTCTTTTTTTTTCTCCCCCAAAGCTTCTGGCACAGAAATGGGCAATTCATGACAGCAAAGCTGAGTGAGCACACTAGTGCACACATTTACCCTTGGCAATTTCTTCTAACAAGATGAGGTGTTTTTCGTCTCATGTGATACAGGTGTGGACGTTAGCTTTCTAAGCCCAGACAAGTGCACTGTAATATCCCTCTAGACTAAATACTCTGGCATGGCCATCCTCTGGAAAACAGTAAGAGGTAGTGATGAAGAGGAGGGGAAAAAAAGGGCAGTCACTTCACAGTCAAGGTAATGCATGTGAGTATTTACTTTGCCACTTTTCCAAAAGCGTTCTGCTTATCTTGTGTTAAATAGACAGCCTTGTTCATGACACGCAAGACATGAGAAAGGGTTGGGTGATAACCTCCATCTCTCGTCCCTTTCCTTATAATCAAAGTCACTTGCCACTGCCAGTGTTGCACTTGCAGCGCGATTCGCTTCTCGATAGCCCACCATCCCTCTAGCAATTACAGTTCTGACAGCTCCACTAAGACACGCTTCCCGCTATAATTACCCATGGCTTATATATCCAGGATGGGTATGTAAGTGTGTGTGCGCAAGTGTGCCGGGCCAAAGGGGTTTGGACTTGTAATAATGATCATTGGGGAACGTGGTCGTCAAACAGGGTGGCATGTTTGTGCTAAATAGAAAGGAGATCCCCATTATGTTCCCTTCACTTCTGCTAGGAGTCTGCTTACCATGTTATTATAAAGTGCTGGTTAGCAGCATGTCCTAATATAGAGAATGTGGTGGTGGGGAGTCCGTCTTTTACTCAAACTCTGGCAAATCTTGCCTGTTCAGAATAAAATTTGGCGGGTCCTCAGTCCCAAAAAGAAAGCCAATGGATGTGGCGCCTTTTTGATGAAGACAGAAAGCTTGACTGCGCTGATGAGGGTCAAGCTTTTGCTGCAGCGCAGGAAATAAAATTCCTAAAAAACTGCCTCTTGTGATTGAAATATATGATGAGATAAAGAAGACAGACCGCTTCTGGGTAAATAGGTGAGGTCCTTCTCCCTTTCCCCGCCTGCAACCCCATCTGATGAGATCACAGTCTGGGCTGATGAGTCCGTCAGTCCCCCTTAGCAAAAAGTATGATTGGTGCAAATTCACTCAAGTCATTTGCAACAGCTACCTGAGTGTTTTCTTCTGTGGGTCGTGTAATCTACAGCTGATGTAAGTACATGTCTTGATTAACATTCATCTAATCTAGGCATAAATGTAAATAACTTGTTAGTAATACATAAACACAACTGTATACATTCAACAATGACAGCTCTGCTAGCAAACCTAAGTCAGCTAGAGGATGCAAATATATTCAGACATTTCATTTCACAGTGGAAGAGCATCAAAAAGCTAGATGTGTATAAGAGACAGCTCCTACTCACCCCCTACCCCTACCCCAAGTACAACATTATGACTGTGTTTCCCGGGGAATATAAGTATCAAAGAAGGCTGTCCATTTGCAATGTGTATTACCCTCGAGATCCATAATAAGATTTATCTTTACACCATCTCATTTCGTCACTTCACTGTGTGACCATTCGACGGATTGCCTTGAATTTTGAGCATCGTTTCCCTCTGCAGTGCTAATTTTGCTACATTAAAGAACACAGAGCGAAGATACTGCTCTGACAAATTGTTCTTTTGTTATTCTCAAAGCTCGATGGCAACTGGAGGTTCATATTTACATTTGCCAAGCTTGTAAGCATAAGTCTAAAGCACGCCATTGACAGAAAGCTGACAACTTTAGAAAAAGACAAATGGAAAGGACTTTGACTTTGTTTGCAGTTTTTTTTTTTTTTCCTGCTGCTATTTTAGTTGGAACATTGTCTGCATCACAACAACAAATGATGGTGGTGCAGTTTTTGGTGTTTGTGGAGGTGGTGGTAGAGGAGGTGGGGGGGGGGGGGGGTTTGCTTTTTCCCCTCTGACTGGCTGTCACTGCGGTTCAAAATCAGGCGTCATAGCCGTTTCTCATTAAAAACCATCCACTAGACACATGGCCCTGAAAGCCATCCAAACAGAGCTTGTTTTGACCCTTTTACATCCCTTTTTCTTCGGGAGCCAGTGAGACGAGCAGAAAACTAGTCTGCGGCTGGTACACGATTGACAAGGTAATTTTAGATGTTCTACTGAGGGACTTTCTGCAGTATTTTCCCGCTGCAGAAAAATATGAGCATATATTTTTCTAATCCCTACAATTTTCGTCTCTGAGCTCAATCCTACAGACTGGCTCTAATGCAGCGTTTCAGTCTCAATTACATTTAATGGATGGATTAGACATCTAGCCTATTCAGTTTGCATGTTTTGTCGAGCACGTGAACTGGGTTGGAACTGCAGGGGAGCGCTGCTTGTTTTCTCGGGACGGGCCTCTGAGGTGCACTAGGTCTGGCTGCCAAAACAAGCGACGTTTGCCTCCATCAAAATTCCCCAAAGTTAACCTTGTAGCAAGTAAGGTGGAAAAACCGACACGTCTTGCATCTCTGCACAACAGCTCAAGACATGTCAAACTGCTTTTCCCCCTTCTTCGATGTTCGTAGCTTCTTGAGGTGAATCATACACAAAAAAAAAAAAAAAAAAAAAACAATGCTGACAAAGTGCTAAAGTTATGAGTTCTTTTGTGCCTGAGGATGAAAGATTCTCAATTTCCCACAAAATGTGAAAAGCCATAGTTGTCTGTTTAGCCTGTGTGTCCCAATTTCAAATCAACTGCTGTAATCAATAATCTCTAAATGGCTATATTACTTTTCAATGCTGAAGGTGAAACAACTGCATTTTTGTCCTGCTGTGTTCGTCACATCTGTATTTCAGGAACAAACCTACAGCTACAATCATATCACACTTGCTGTTTTGTTTGGGGTTTTTACATTTTTTTAAAGGAGTAGTTAGACATTCTGGGAGAAAGGCTTATTCGTTTACATGCCGAGAGTTGGATGATAAGATTGATACCACTCTCAGTTTGTCGCTGTACTGCCCTTGAATATAAAGACGATCCTCTTTTTTCCAAACACCTGTTTTTGGAAGAGGACTTTAAAAATACAACACATTATCACACAAGTCCTATTGGGAAAGTTTCACAGAGATAATATTAATCCAAGACAGTCCTCATCCTTGAAAGCCTTTCACAAAAGTCACGTTACTCTTCTATCAGTCACATATTCACACACTCTCCTATCAGGCTCTTAGAAGCAGCCAAAATTATTTTCTGCAGCAGTTACAATTTTTCAGACCGTCTTTTTGAGCTCCTCATCTGTGACGGTGGTAATTCTTGCCTGCTTGATTCGATCCATTTTCCGTTTCTGGAGTAAAGATGTCAGGGCTTGTTTTCACTCGTCGTTAATTTATTTAATCCGTGGCAGCAAAACACATCACACGAGCCTTTAGAAACTCCTGCGGGTTAAACTGGGCAAACCACACACTCTGAGGGCTGAATAACTCTAAAACACACACCATAAAAGACAGACTTGAAGACACTCGCTGGCCGAGCAACATTAAGGCTACAAACAACCCATAATGCAACACTCTATAGGTGCCTTACACTTAAAGAAAAAAAAAAAAAAAGAGTAGGGCCATCATTGTCTTACATTCAAGCCAATATAGAATGTAGACAGAGCCAGCAGTAGGCTAGTTGAACATAAAGGCTCAAAACAACCCCCCCCCCCCCCCTTATAACACAGTTTACCATCAGCACATGCATGTGTGAGTAGCTGTGTGTCACTGCAGTCATCCCCGTGCTGGACAACTAGCTCCATGTGACATGTTTGGGTACGCAGCAAACGGTATGTAATAAAGAGAGACAAAGCACCACGATGCTCAGTCATGCAGAAGCTGTATAACTATACAAACAAACCATTTTGTTTGCCTCCACTGAAAACTAATGTTTACAACTTACAGAAGACTGAAAACGCAAATGACATCACTTTTTCGGAAGTGTATGATCAAAGCACGGCAACATTTTAAACATCAAATAGAAACTCTTTAAAAGCTAGGTAATGAGCAGCCAGGTTTTTTGGTGCGGACACATATTCATTATATTACAAGCAGGACGTGCTGAAAGGTCTTCTGTCTGCAAACAGACTGAATACACACATTACTCAGTCTCCATCCTTTCTAATCAGTCTCAGTTTTATCACAGTCATCACGGTGCTGAGGAGCTGACGCCACCCTGCTCCATGTTAGCAAATGCCACATGAATCAAGCTGAATTTCCCAACATTCAAAGCGAGCTATGAACAAATAGTACAGAGGCATATATCCAACATGGTTTGATAACAAAATGAGGTATTCCTTTGAAAAAAATAAAAATGAAAAATGAAATGAGGTGACTTCCAGTGTAACCCTTTTAATTTGTTTCATTCTGGGATGGGAGGGGAGGTTGTTATCATTCCAGTTCAAGTAATTAAAACATCACTCCGCATGTGCCAAAGAACTGCTGTTTTTCTATTTTTTTTTTTTTTTTTTTTTGCTTCTGCACAGGGTCTCCAAAGCATCAGCACATTACAAACCAATTTCCCTATATCAGCTTATATTCACATTTGATTCTTTCGCAGTGCTGATGGGAGTTGGAACACGGGTCTCTGTACACAGGAATCTAAATAACGTTATGAAGCCTGGCGCAGACCTCATTTATAATCCAATGCCTTGGCTGAATTCCATTATGAGTTTTTCCCCTCCTTTATTTGTGGGAAATAAGGGAAAACTGAGATTATAAAAATGGCATCAACATACAGTAACTGCTTGGAAGCAGTGGCTCTGGCGTAAAAGCTACTATGTGCACAAAAGGTAACCAAGGACAAGGTTTTATAAATGATCCTCCCTTTGGGGATAGCAACAATATATCAGCTTTGCTTGCTGAACTTTTATCATGGACTATTGATACTTGATACCCACAGGTCCTATTTTGAACTCGGGTCCAACTGCTTCACATAAGACAGAGGTTGTGTGTTGGATGGGGAGGCTGAAATTACATCTTTTTCTATGGTTTAAGCAACCAAACTGAGGAGGCTAACAACACAAATTAATCTCAAAGCAAATATGGCATCATAGCCAGCTACCTTTATCACACACACCTCAAACCCCTGCGAGCCAAATCATCATCTGGAACAAAACTGATAAAGCATTTCGAAGTGCAGAAGCTACAGGCAAAAACTGCTTTGATATCCTCTCAACTTTGCAGGAAAGTTATTCTACAGACTCAGGTGTCACAAACGCAATGTCAGGATGGTGATCTTGGGACAGTGGCCCCCGTGCTGCTTACAGAAACCTTGGAACATCTGGAAAATCCCCCGGTGAGCAGCTGGCAGCCGGGCTGGGAGAAGGTGTCAGACCTGAGTGACACACAGATGTGTGGCCTCTCGCCCCTCCAAGGCTACGAGGCTGGGATAACTCATTAATCAGAGGACCCCGCAAGCCGGAAGGTGCTACTGCCGCCAAGTGTTTCCCCGCACACTGCCTCCATAGCTCGCAGATATAAACACATTACGGCCCGCGATGCATACTGTATATTAATTGACGTATTGCATATGTTTCCTGTTCTTTTCTTGTCACAATCCCAGCCTGAAACTCTTCGATAATTGGCACAAATGACAACGACTGACAAATACTAATGCAGTCCTCTGCCGCAACCACAAAATATGATCTATTCCCTTTATAGTATCAGGCACAAAACAACAAGCTCTGCACTGTATATCATCATTACTGTACACAGGGGGGGATGACAAAGAGTTACCTGTCACCTTGTCGTGGGTAAAGGCTATTTAATTACTTATCAAATAGCCTTCAATGTCAACAGACTAAATCTGTTTCATAAATGTGCAAGTAACAATTTTTGACTTTTTCCACTTCCCAAGGGGAGGAAAATCAATTTTAATCTAAAGTCCTCAAGCCGTTCCATATGTATGTCCCAGTGCAGCATACTGTACATCATCTGAGGCAATAAATGGCTGTGTGACAGAAGAGGGGGGAGAGGAAAAAGAAAAAAAAAAAAAAACATAATTGAAGTTGTTGTTTGCATTGCTTAGTGAGGCACTTTTTGCTGAGCGGTGCCAGAGTCATTTTATATTGTATTGTCAACATTCCTAATGAGTTACTCTTATAATTTAGGAGCTGGGCAGCTGATGAAAGATGGAAGAAAAAGGTGCAAAAATCTTTTGTGTTCCCTGTCTGCCATGTTGCTAGATGATTACAGCAACTGCTCCCCCTTTGCTTTGAAACAACCCACTCGTTCTGATGCGTTTCTGTACATGTTAGTCACTCCAGAAGCTCTTCACAACACTTGATTTATATATAGGAATGTTATGCAAATGTGAGAATGCTAATGCTTTTTTTTTTTTTTTTTTTTTTAATGTATGAGTGTGCGCTCTGTGCGTCTGACACTGAGGTTGCTTTTCTTAATTCAACTCAGATTGCATTTTCTGACCCTTAATCCTGACAATGGCATTCAGAGGAAGGATTTCACATCCAGTTAAAATACATATATATTAATAGAGAGTATGAATTTGTTTATTTCTGTCTAAATGCTAAAGGGGCTGACTCCTTTCATCACCAGTTGGACTCTTGGCAGGCAAAATCCCAACAAATTAACTGGAATGACAACTCTGCCTTAAGCGTAGGAGGAAACTCGTTTGAGGCCACCATCTAGAGACTAATCTATTTATCACACTTGGCATTAAGTTGACCGAACGGCTCAGACCAATGCATCAAAACATTTGTTGGTTGTTACGTATTGAATCACTGCATTACACAAAGCTTTTCTGCATTTTCATTTTTTCTCCCCCCAGTGATAGAAAGTCAGGCATGTTTATACATGAAATGCCCAGAGAATATTTGCTCTGAAGGGTTTCCTCCGTGAATCACAATAGCCTTCTTAGGGAGGAGGGGGAGAGAGAGAGAGAGAGAGAGAGAGAGAGAGAGAGAGAGAGAGAGAGAGAGAGAGAGGGAGAGGAGAGGATGGACAAATCTGCTTACTTTGGAGCTTATTGAGCAGAATGAGTCATGCACAGAGATGAAACGTGACTGCAAAGCAAAAGGTAAGGAAAGCCTGACGAGAACAGAGGAGCACAGAGATGAGATGGAGCGAGAGAGAGGAGGGTACGGGGAGGTGAGACAGACAGGAGAGAAACAGACACACAGAGACAAAGGGGGGGGGGGCACAAGAGGGAGCGGAAGTGCAGACAAGAAGGCATAAATATGTGTACACTTGTGTGCGTGTGTGTGTGTGTGGGACTGGGATGGGTGAGTGAAAGGAGGGAGGGACAGGAACATTAAAGGCCAGATGAAATTAGTTCCATCAGGCCACTCTGATTGTTCTTTTTATAGTGTGACCTGCCACCGGGGGAGCTGGTGCCTTCTGGGAGTGTCACAGGCAGGGTTGCTGACACACAGCACTTTCAATATCACTGACTGAATTGTTCAAGGTGTCACTATTGATAGTGACACAGCGCACTGAGAAGGAGCCAGCCTTCACATTTTGTTTTTTGCTCCCTCCGTCTCTGCCTCTCCCGCTTTCGCTCCTGCTTCTTCTACCGAGGTCGATGTAATTGTTTTCTCTCCGTTTTAAAAATAACTGTAAAGTCAAGAGGCGAGGAGGCTGTCTGAGAAGGTTGCGTTCTCTCTTTAGCTTTTTATGAGTGAACAGCGTCAGTGTGGCAGCAAATCATCCAGCCTTTTCCCCTCCTGTCAATGTCATGACCTCACCGTGGCAAACCTCAAGCCTGCATTGGATTTCCTCTCATTCAGAAGGAACAATGCTGAGGGGTTTCCAGGCTACTTGAACATTAATGACTCAGGGGCCTTTAATTGTCAATGGGGACCAAGTCTCAGGTACAATAGACCGGGGACAGGGAGCTCTTTTTTAATGCTATCGATTATTTATCCTGACCTTCAGCCATGAAAAGAGGAGAAGGCAACAGAGAAGGGAAATGTTTCCTGAGCAACTGAGCACCTCTGTCTCTCTGTTTCTCCATCTTCTATCCACTGCAACAACCCCCGTTTTATCCTATCCTTAAGCCCAGCTGCCTCTCCCTCTCCCCTTCCCACTGTAGTCTTTAAAGCTCGTCCAAAAGAGTAATCCCCATAACTAAACCAAAAAAAAAAAAAAAAAAGTCCTAGTCCAATAGGACGAGGTAGCCAAAGCACTGGCTTGATAGCAAACAGCAACCCTTCTTTCTTCACGACTGTTGTGTGGGATTATCATGCACATGGAACTGAACATCACTTAATATTTACGGAATAGCAACTATCAACTGTGGAAACATTGTTTCACTCGTGTTGAAATATGAATCGAAACGTTAAAAAGTTACATTAATCAGGTGTTATTTTCATTAAGTCTATCATCTTCATTGAGGTTACAACTTGGATAAAGGCCAGTGTTATCATGAAGGGCTGCATGTACGACTGTGTTAACCATATGCTTAAGAAAATGGAAATTCACCGACCATCAGGGGAATTACAAAGGGAGAGAGGCAAGTTTCAAAGCCAGCAGTTAAGCTTGTTGACACATTTTAATCTAGGAAAGCCAGACGAGCGCCTTCCAACCCATGACTTTGTGGGGAGATGTAAAGGCTGGAGTGTGCTTGAAACAGATGTCAGGCTCTTTTTTCCCCCGTCCCTCCGAGTGTGATATGGATGCCATCAACATCACGGGCTGCATTCATAACAGCGTTATTGTACCTGGGCTGGGCTCAATTGGAATTCAACGCCACGCCATGCTGTTAAGGCTCTATCTTAAAACATGCACCTGGCTACGTATGGAAAATAAGCTCGTTACCCGCTGGAGGGAGATGAGGAACCCCGCTGGCTCTCTGCAAACTCACCTTGATGGCCAAAAGCCTTTTTCCGAAACAAAGTCTCTATATTTTCTGGAAAACAAGGGGAATGCAATTGATCTTTAATTTGCATAATCCATTTGTGATTACACGGCTAATTTTCACCTCAGGTTTATCGTAACTCTGCCAAACTTTGATATGACCAAACATGAGCACATACATATTTATCAAACTAAGAAAAGTCCAATTTCAAATTAAAAGTTCATATTGCAGCATGCTGAATTAAAAAAAAAAAAAAAAAAAAAAAAAAAAAAAAAAATCACTGAAATAGACTTGAAATATCACAAACTCCACCTTTACAATGAGGCAACTCACAACAAGAGACTGAAATGTTTTGTTATTATCTAGTCACAGAGTTTCTTGCTGGGTAGATACAAAGGGAAGCAATGAAGCTGAGAGAAAATAACAGAAAGGGCCCCAGCACACTGGAAAATATAAAAATATCCATCACAGACAGTGACAGTAGGTGACTCTACATGAATCTACATCAAACCCTGGCATCTTTACTCCCTTGAATTATTTGTAGTCGCAAATCCCTCGAATGACTGCTGAGAACCAACCTCAAATCAACAGCTAAATTAGCATCCTGTCAATTCACAGAATAGTGATCAAAGTTGATTTTCATAACAGTCTACATGGGTAGGACAGTTCCTGTCTAATTGCGATGGTGGCTGCAGAGATGGTGAGTGTTCCCCTTATGTAACATCATCATTATTATTTTTAATAATCATCATCATTATCATCATCACTATTTATCGAGCACCTTTCATGCAAAGATGCAAACCAAAGTGCTTCACAGTCAAGATTAAGATTAACCCCAGCCCTAACCTGGAATGAAAATAAACCATCACAATATGTTTAATTAAAAAAGACATAAACAATGATGAAGTTACTCCCAAATTAAAAAGGTAGTGCTTTAATTTATTTTACAAATAGCAAGGGAATGTGCCGCTCTAAGATATCAGAGAGTGCTCCAAAAGAAAGCAGCCTCACCAGATTTCTTGTGGCAGAATTTAGGAACTTCTAGAAGAAAGGAAGTGGAAGATCTGATCATAAAATGAAAGGCAGTTGGAAATAGGAAGGTGCTTGGCTATGTAAGGCTTTATAGACAAGTAAAAGGACTTTAAAATCAGTTCTAAAATATTTGGGTAAAGCAGTGACGCAGCAGTGGGGTAATGTGATCTCTTCTTTTTGTCCTAGTCAAAATCCTGACTGCACTCTTCTGAATTAACTGTAATTTTCTTTAAGACTTTTTAAGAGGACAGTGACGGTAACCTAAATGGCGTAAAATAAAAAGCATGTATCAGCATTTCAACACTTTTCTGAGTATAACTTGGCCCAAGTTTAGCACTGTTCCTAAGAAAATCTAATGTTTCTGCAAACTTATAACATTGGCAGATAAAATTTAAAGTCTAACGTCACTCCTGATCTGTAGCCTGTGTATTTAATGATGTGCTAATTTCCTTTGAAGAAAATATATACTCATCTAAATATTTATATCGTGAGACATGTACAAAGAGGATGAAAAGAACAGGGGTTGTCTGGTGCAACAGAGGTATGAAGTTGTCTGTTGTCTTACCCAGGGGGAGCATGTATACAGGGGAAAAAAAAAAAAAGAGAATAGGACCTAAAATACTTCCTTGACGAACACCATACGCATACACCATGCAGCACTTATATCTAACAGAATGAGGACAGCCAATTAGCAAGGTCACTAACATCCAAATCAGGCTTATTAAGCAGAGGTTTTCCCATAGATGTTTCAAAAGCAGTAGATAATAACAGTGATATCCTGTGTGTTCATTTTTCTTGTTGATTCCTGGGAGAGCCAGTGGAAGCTGTTTGGTAGGAACGGGGCCTAGTTCACATGTGGATGATTTCATTTTGTTTTTATAAATAAATCCAATACAGCTGTGTGTGTAATTCCCAGCCTGGAGATCACACAAGCAACTGAAGTAACACGTCAGTTAAATAAAAGTTGAAATAAAATGCTTAGTGCCAACCACTTGAGTGCAGGATGCATGACAGCCAGGGTTTACTGATCGAGTAAATAAATGCTGCTGAGGGTTAAAATGGAATAATTTTGAACTCTAACACTGACGTTAGCACTTATCGTTCACTATAAGAACCCATCCAAAAATCCATCTGTACTATACTTAAAACAGACAACAATGTCTGACTCAATGAATACCTCCAAGCTGACAAAAATTTGGCTACTCCCTGTACGTAAAATACGTTTTTTGCGATTGATGAAAATGTTCAGACCAGGAGATCCAATCAGTTCAGCCTCAGAACACTATGGATCTTTGTTTCCTCTCATCAAAACCAAGGTTAGAAACTGTGACAATGAACTGACTGGAACATTATCAGTTACTATTGTGTAAAAACCTGTTCAGAGTCAGTCAAGATTTCTGTGAAAGCTTCTCCAGCTTCCTCCTTCATCAAAAACCAGTTCAGAAATTGAACTGTCACACAGGAGCTTATGCAGCGCACATCTGCACACCGCTTAAGTTATACATAAACATTGCAGCCATGGAGCCAGATAAGCAATAGGCATGCCTGGGGGAGATAGTGGAGGTCAGTCCCCTTGTCCATTCATATTCTTCTCTCCCTCTCTCTCCCCCGCTGGCCTTTCATGCTAATTATAAGATTTTGCTGTAATCCAGCACAAAGCCACAATCTGCCATACAGGAAATATTTATACTCCTGCAAACAGCGAGCCGCTCTCATGTGTTACCGTACATTTCCTTCACTTAATGGTTAATGGGATCTCTTCTCACCTCTGCTTGGCAGGGGTCGCACACTTACACGGTTACACGGACTTATGCAAATATGGTCAGCTCTCCTGCAGTGTTGGTGTGTGAGGCAATGCGTGTAGTGTGGAATTACTGGCATAGCAGGGGGTGCCAAGGAATCACAGTGGAGGTTTAACTCCCAGCAGGACAGGTTAACAGTGTAACACAGCCTGAAGGTCAATTATTCTTACTCATTTGTTTGTTTAGGGCTGAGTGGTGCTGCTCTATCAGGGCTAGCCTTAACTTACTTTGACATGAGCCATCTTAATGGCCCACGCAAAGTACTTTTCTCTCAACAATCTCAACGCGCTTACTCGGATGCCGATTACTCAAAAACGCTTGGCTCATCTTAACGGGAAGACTCTGGCGATGCTGTAGATAATTCATCAGAAGGGTTTCCATTGTCTTTCACACGGAGGAGGATAACTGTCCAGTCACTGCCAGCCAAGGTCTGGGTCCGCCAGCTAATGGCACGGTGCTCCAATTAGAGGTGACAGAGAGGAAGGTCCTGACCCCCATAAACCTTGTCAGTGGAGAGCTGTCAATCAGAGCGCAGCAAAGGGGAGGACCCATCGCCTGGCAGTTATTGGCATGATGGGCGAAACCAGGTCCGTTGTGATGAGGTCGACATTGACCTGTGTGCTTATCTCCGATCAAACATCTGCTGCTGATACGGGCGCAGGAGGGAGGTGCCGGGGCGGAGTTGAATGAAACCTGCATCAGTTATGGCTTAAGAACATGACGGCGGGGATGAATGGATGGCTTTTCAATTAGAGGTCACCTGGACACTTCCCATTGTCATGCACATTTGAGATTCAATTTCCTGATTGTTCGAGTCTGTCCTCATGCCCCCCTATAGGAGGAGCACATGTTACTGTGGATCTGAAAGAGCTTCATCTCATCAAAGAGGAACTAGAGAGGTAGAGTACTTCAAATTTGGGTACATCTGCCAATTTATCTCCCATGTTTTGAAACCGTTTCATACTATGGCATGAAATGGTTGGGCAGAAGGATGTTACATGTCTGTGAAGGCGTTGCCGCTTATTCAAATAATGATTTTAAAATGCATGAGATGCAGGAACAAACAGCAAATCTAAATGGAGATGATTTCTGTGCTCCGAGATGTTTTTGACAGCAATAAAGTGATTTCACATATAACTCGAGACGGTAAAGAAGTCAGAAAAGGCTGCTCCTATTATAACAATATTACAATGACAATGAAAATGTGAAAAAACAGTTTTACCCTCATGTCACCTCAGGACTTTTCAACCCTACTATAATCGTTCTTAATTTCCACTGGTTAAAAAAAAAAAATTTACTTGACACATTTAGGAAGCAATCAAAGCCGATTCTTCATCCATTTTGCCACTGAAAGATTGAGACTCTGGACAGGACTCTGCCTGTCCATATCTGAGCTCATTTGTTGCATTTTATGCTCACTCATAAACATCTTGTTATAAAGATAAAAATGTGACACAATCACAATTCAAGTACAAGTTGTACCACTAAAACAAATTTGAACGGTATGGTCCGCATGTGTATATTCTTCAATAAAATTAAGAGTTCATTTCAATTCATGTAGTTTTTTTGCTGCCATGTGTATCTGAATTTGATAAAGCACATTTGTATTTGATCTTTCAAAATTCCGGTCTTTTTCATGAAATTAGATCAGTTTGGTAACTGTAGATAAAAGGTTTCAAAATCAATACCATACATGGTGAATGTAGTCAAAGTAAAACCGTGTACAACTTTCCAAAAACCACACTTTCCAAGACGGCCCTCGAAAATCTTTCATCTTGTGCCAGCAGAGGAGTACGTAGGAAAAAAAGTAGGCTGCAGTAAACATAGTCGCTATCGCAACACATTCACAGAAGACGAGAACAGTGCCAGTAAAACAAATGCACTTCGAGCTCTCCCTGCCCACTGACCTGCATTTCCTTCTTTCCCCATGCACCTGGATTCTGGCTCAGTCTGCTTCTTGAGGGTTGACTTTCAGAGCATGGCTCTTTCAAAGGCTGGATACACATGTTAAAAGTGTTTTTAAATTGAACTCCTGGGGGGGGGGGGGGGGTTCAAATGCAGAAATTAAATTCTACATTTCAAGTGAATGCCGAAATCATCATCTTGCACACATATTTAAGGGTATTACATTACAGGTCTGTATCAATGGCTTCTAATTACTGTCTTGTTAGGTTCTGTAGCACCTTGGTGACAACATTGTCCCACACTGAAGGTGGTGCAATTCCTTAGTCAACAATAGGGGATAAGCATTAACAATGTTTGTAATTACTTTACATTGCTAAGTAAAGTTTCTTTTAATTTAAAGTTAAAGTATTTTTTTTTTTTTTTTTTTTTTATATACATGGATTAAATCGTAGTTGGAATGGAAGACCAGAAGAAAAGAGACAGCACTGGGGCCGTCTTATTATTGGATCTGCGCAGTGCTTCTCGAAGTTACCAAGAATGATCTCACACTCATTTCAGGCATTAGATCACACTGATTATCATCCTACCTGGACTGTGTTGTGACTCTCCGCTCCTGCAATATTGTTCAGTCTCACATCCTGGGATAGCTCAGACAAGGTGTTGTCACTGACAACACAAACTATCCTCTCCACATTCTCCGCTCCAGACATGTGGAGATTCCTTGACACTGACAACCATGCGGTAGTGCTATGACAACCTGTTAGTAAGGTAACGTGTGTGTGTGTGTGTGTGTGTGTGTGTGTGTGTGTGTGTGTGTGTGTGTGTGTGTGTGTGTGTGTATCTGAACACTAGTAAGGGTGTTTGATGGAAAGATGATTGAGGGGATTGAACATGGCAAAAGACATGCAGTCTTAGTCGCTGTCATTCTGAGAGGTGTGTGATGAAGTTGGTGTGTCTGCGAGCGACTTGTTTTTCTGTCCGTATTCAACTCCTAACCGAGCATGCCCTGCCGTCCTCTCCCTGCTCCACTTCTCCCCCTCCTTACCTCACCTTGTCCCAAAGCCCAGCACAATACATCACCGGGTGTCCAGACCGCCGCTCTGTAATAACTCTGCAATCTCTGGAGGAAATACCCCGTCACAATGCATGAGACAACATCTTTTTTTAATCAATTGAGCGAAACAAACAATGCACACTGACAAACACTGCCGACAACCACCAAAAACATGCTGAATGAAGAGTGATACACAAATGGAAAACTAAATTACCACCACCATCTTTCTGAGGACAGAGTATTGGGAGAGAATGAAAGAGAAGAGAAAGAAGACAGTGCGGGGATAGAGAACAAGAAAGAAACGAAGACTTAATCATGAAATTATGCCCATTCTAATTTTGTTCCCTTCCATCACTTTCAATTATAAAACACCGCCTTTAAGAATGAGTTACTTTATAACTACAGAAGGACCAATAGTCCCTAAAGCTGCATGTTACATTAGTAGACTATGTGGAGAGCAAACGACTTTCATTTAGCTTTACAGCTGACTAGCTTTTATGTCCCTCTGAAAACTATCCTCAGAGCTGAATGGTCACGTGGAGGAGAATGATAGTGGGGGAAGAGGGGGGTTAAAGATGGATGTGAGGAGGGAGTATATTAGTCCACAAGCACAATGGCTATAATTAATCATCAGCTGTGTTATTTCTTATCAGGAGATTATTTAGGGGAGGAGGGGCTGTGAGATGGGAGGGAAGAGACTGAGGTGATAGGGAGTGTTCAACAAAAGAGAAAAGGTGAGCAGTGGAAGTGGTGTGGTTCTCACCACAAGCACAACAAATACTGTGCCAGTACTGATTGTGCCAAACAATCAGCAGGTTAGGGCTGCTCGACTATGCCAAAAATAATAATCAAGATTATTTTGTCAATACTGAGACCACGATTACTCAACACAATTACTCATTGACTTTGGAAACATCATGTATTTATTGAACTTAAGAAAAAAAATTGTCTTTTCAACAGTGACTTTCCTTGAACTTTAAATATAATTCAGATGAAAAACAAGCCAGATGTAATAATAATTATAATAATACATATATATAAATAAGTAATAGCCAGAAAAACCAGCTTGTTTATGGTCTGGTTTCAGAGATGAGCGCAGGCATGAGACAATATCTCCGTGTATGAGGAGGAACTTGTGGCTGGGATGCATGGATGCTTCTTTGCCAGGTCAGAGAGCTGTCCCCTCCACAACATCAGGTTTGCGTCGTCCTCGTGCTGCCAATATTAAGTTGAAGAGGTGGAGAGTTGGTTTCAAAAAAGACAGTTATATATTTCTCTCCATAAAGTTTATCTGTCAATTCAACCAGAGCACTGAGTGACTTATAAATAGCCTCCAGTCCTCTCACAAGAGGGTGAGATGTCTAACTTTTCTTTCGTTAGAAAGGACCTGGGCGATGGCCTCCTGCTGCTCCAGGACCCTGTCGATCATGGCCTTCCTAGATCTCCATCTGGTTGGACATTCTGCCTTTAGCGAGTGTTCAGACAGATTGAGGTTCTTCTGTGTCTCTGCTCCCTCTTTTTTTCCTCCAACTGTAGGAGAAGCTGCCGACCACTTTCTTGCAGAGCTCCCAAAGCCAGCTTTATGTTTGAGGCATGTTCCATAGTGATACAGACAAGCTTTTCCTCCTTTAAGCTAAACCATTGCTTTTTCTTTTTTGTTCCATGCGGTCCTCAGGAAAAAATGCCATTTGAAAAAACTTTGCTTTCAAGTTGAAATCAGCATCAATGTAATGAATGACTATGACTATTATACAGCGCAGGCAGAACAACTCTAGAGAAATGGTGACACAATAGTATTGAATCCCTGGTTGCCAACAGTGCTAATTGGGCACATGTCTTTTGCTTGGAAGAATGTGATGGCATCTGTTACTTCTTTATGTCTTTGATGGCTGGATGGGTAGGCGGTTGCATTATAAAGAGTGTCCTTAATCGATGACTGTGTCGCAGTGGTTTTTTGTTCCTTTATTGTTTGGTCGTAGACCACTTCAACAAACTGGCTGTATTGTCTTGTGGTGCAGACACCACCATGTAACAGTATTTGTTGTGTTTCCAAACAGCAGAATTAGTTTTACCTTTCCTGTTGACCAAACTGGCTCTCTTTCCGTCATCTTGGCTCGAGCTGAAATAAACATGCCACAGCCTGGCTGAGAGAGAGTTTGGGCTTTTAGGGAGGGGCAAAAGCGCACCGCTGTAAAGGAGAAGGGTGTGCTGGATTTATAACACAAGACGAAACGAGAGCATCATTGTAAAACAGAATGCGGCACAATAATCGTTATATCTTGATTATCTTGTTTATCTTGTTTTCATAATTGTTGGAAGCTAAAATCATAATTGAAAATAAAATTTGAATAATTGCCAAGCTCTACAGCAGGTAGGGCTAAAATAATCTTTGACAGGAAAATTGATTTTTCTTGACTTCTATCCTGCTTGCAGCTGATTATAGTTTTCCTAGCCGAGTGAGAGGGCTCAATAAATCCTCCAAGGACTAAATGACAAAATACATTCTGTGTCAGTGCCTTCCAAAAATAATATAGAAAACCAAAGTGAAACTGGAACTTCCTGGTTCTGACCCAGAAATAATAAAACCTCTTTCACATTGACATTTGTAATAGCACATAATTAACAAAATCCTTGGAAAGCCTTGGAACACATCCTTAGTCAATGACATGCCATGTGGTTCACTAAATATGTTTAAACATGGATAGTAATCAAAACAAATCTAATAGCAGCCTTAAACATTTCCCATGAGACCTTGACCACGGGTTAGATGTCATGGCTCGACAAAAGAGGCAAATCCATGGACAAGTGGGGGGCCTGTAGCTAGCTAATACGTGTCTGGGCTAACAACACCACAGAGAGAATGAGGGGAGTGCACACTGTCAAGTTTTTAGACAGCTAAAAAGGATAAATAAAGTGCAGGTGAATATGGACATTCAGCTTTATTTAAAATGTATCAAGGTCCAAGGTTGTTTTTGTATGACAGAAGATTTCATAACCATCCAGAGCAAAACAATACTGCATGATCTACTGACAGATTACAGAATGCATTGACCAATCTACTAGACCATCTACTGCCCTATAGTTTCAGATCAGAGAACACATCAAGCACTGTGTGAGCAGAGCAAAAGCCTTGATCCATCCAAGCTATGCAACTCCAATTTAGTTCCACTGAAATTAAACTAGCCTAACAGAGAAAACCCCAAACATGAAACGAAACAGAAAGGGTCACATATTGACATGGATTAGCCTTCAGATATCAGTTATAGTGTTGTTATCTAGAAGCAGGAGCTGCAAGATGATTTCAGGTACAAAATGTCTCCAGGGAATACAGTTCTTGCGAGCAACTCTCTTTTGCGTTAACAACTTTATGGATGTAGCCTGTTACAAGCTATAGCCCTCCTGAAAAAAAAGAGTGGTGAAACTGTACCTCTACATTTTTCCTGAAATTCTTACCTATACCTGTTGAGGAAAAAACCTAACCCTAACACCACAAAAACATGTCTCCTGCAGTCTCAGGCCAATACCTCATAGAAGAAATGTTTATTTTTGCAGTGGAAAAAACTGAGATCAATACAAAGCAGACCTACTAGGACCCAGGGAGCAGCTGATGAGTGCCTGTCACCTTTAACTGACCTTTAAGAAGCTTTAATTTGTTGCGTCTATCAAGAGTAGGATTTGCAACAGGATGACATGTATCAAACAGCTAAGAGGAAGTAATGATTGCAGTGGTATAATCCTGCAGTGGTCACATTTAAAACCCACATAAATATGAGAATTCTTTTAAGTGAAGGTAAAGAGATGATAGGAATTTGAGGGTTGGTGGATGTGGCTATCTTGGCTTGTCATTTAATTTCTCACAGCTCAGGAAAACATAAGTCCTGCACCAATCCCCTAGTGCAGGAAGTCAGCCCAGGCACAGCAGAGGTAATGCCAGAACCTCCAAATCTTTTGGCTAGGTGGCGCTCGACTGTTTCACCATCAACATGGAATCGAGTACCCTCACTAATGACTCTAATATCGATGCCCTGCACTTACAGAGGCACCAAGCCTCCAAAATGTCAACAGTGGCATTTTATGTGCTAATGCCATATGGGTGCAGTGGGCTGTTAAAAAGCTTTTCCTCCTGCACGCTACGCTCAAATGCTAATACCTCGCCACTCTCTGGTCTGCTTCATTTTCAGTCCCCGTTATGCTAGATTAGCGGCTGACGTCTCGCAGCAAGCGGCCAGCCTGCGTTGATACAGAGGAAGGTGTTCATGGGTGGCCATTCTGACTCAACCCCAACAGATTGGTGTGCCATACAAAGTAAGTACATTCAGTGCTCTGCCCAGGCCCCTTCCAGTTCAGTTTCTGCATGGTGGCAAGGTGTGTGGCCCGAGTGCAACCTGTGCTTTCTCCACAGAGAGAAAAATTATATAACATCCATATTTTGCACCCAGAAATAGCAACGTGGGCCTGGCACAGTGTTGGGTAGCCCTGCATGACAGCACCCAAGAAGCGTGACAAAACAAAAGCTGCAGGAGACATCACTCAACCTTAGCTTTGGCATCTTGTTTTCATATTTGCCCCTTATTTTTCTTGCTCATTTTGTTGATTATAGACCTGTGCATATATTTCCATTAACAATAATGATTCATATAGCTAATAATGCTGAAAATATTCTTTCACTGTTCCCTGCTTGTTTGGCAAAAACACAATCCTGTTTTTACATGGGACAAAACTTAAAGGTTATCATTAAAAAAAAAAAAAAAAAAAAAAAAAAAACTGGTCCAGTGGTGAAGATGGGTATAGTGAGATTTGGTCTAATAGCTTTGCTCTTTGACAGGCCTGCAGTCTCTTTGTTCCTCATCACACTCCATAACCCAACTGATGGCCATGACTCATTTTGTCACTCATCTCCCACACAAAGGCTGTCCTTGCCCTTTTGCCCTGTCAACTGACTCGCTCTAAATCTTTCTGTAAAGATGGGACGAGCGCCCAGGCTTTCCTCCCAGAATGGATTTGAAATTAGGTAGATAACCCCTGGAGCGCTTACTCTTTCTGCCATTCCTTGCACACTTGTCACGACCTGCAGGTGTGCCAACGCCTCCTCACCCCCCCTCCCTACTCCCCCACTCGTTCCCCCACTCGGCCTGTGATGTGACAAGAACAGAGTATACTGGTTCTCTGCAAATTGCAGAGTGTAAAAAACGCTGAGGCCCGGAGAACGGCGGTGTTTATCTGCTCCGAGATCTGCAGATGAGCTGACTGATCTAAAGCAAGCAGGGCTCGGGGCAAAATGAGATTTCTAATCCTAAACAAATTCTGAGGCAAGGCGGAACAGAAGAGCAGAGCTCCCTTATTTACATAGGCTGGTATCACAAACACAAAGCGACAGGGAGGGGGGATCCAGGCAGGCAAAATGTCAACCTTGTTTGAGTGACCTCATAATGCAGATTAATACTGACATAACCTGCCATTTAGACAGGATCTCGTAATCCTGCAGGTTAAGATTATTTGAGCATCAATAGCTTGTAGGCCCATTCACAGATTCATTCGGCTGACCGGCCCTTTACAGGAGTGAGAATCCGTTTTGTAATGCCTGAGATTAGTGCTAAAAGCTGTCACTGAGATTTGATCAGTTTCAGGATGGCAGCGTGTTGACATGCAGCACTTGAGCCAAATAATTCCCTCTTGCAGTTGTGGAAAAGCCCCATCAATGTAATGTGTACTTTTTTTGTACATTTCAGTGTGCAGTTTATTCAATCACACTTCCTTCGTAATCAGCAAGACCCTCCTCTCCACTGTTTTCCATCTTGATTAGATAACATACAGTATAACTGTTCATTCACTGTGATTGTACATCTGCCATTAAACAGTAAAGATTAAGCCTACACTTAAACTCATTTTGAGCATCCAGGCGTATCCATCCACTGAACACACTTTGGAAACATAGTCCAATTTAGATTTTAGAGCTACATTAATTACAAAAAAAGAAAGAAAAAAAAAAGTATCTGATCTATACCAAATTAATTACGCCTGAGTGAGTGAATGTGGTAAATGCTGGGGGAGAAACTGGGTAATCAAAGATGGTCTTAAATCATCAGTTGTTCTACAATACCCCCACAGCGAGCCCAATGAAAGACCCACCGCAAATTAAAAAATGACTATCATTTATTGGTCACCGCTTGAAGCCAGCTGCCACAGCAGACGCCCGAGAGCTGTTCCCAGGCCTGTTTGAACCCATGTCCTCACAGGCCCCTGGAGCCATGCCAAGAATAACAGCTCTGACTTTTCTTATGAAAACAAATCTACTGGGGTAATACCAAATATGTCTCTTTCAAAACAAAAACAAAACACTCAAGACTGATGGGAAGACAACAGGCTATAAAAAACATACAGTAAGTAAGGACTGACTTCAAGTACTAGGAAGTTTTACTCAATGAACACTACCAGTCAAACGTTTTACAGCACCTCCATTTTTCCAGTTGTTATTTAAAATGACATAATTCAGTGTCTGTGTTTCTGAAATTAAATCATAAAAAGAAAAAACAATTTAATCTAAATTTTTTTGCTCAATCAGCAGCCAACCACATTTGTGACATTCTTTCTACAATAGAAATGAAACATTGTTCAAAGAGTTTGTTCCAAAACTGTTGCAGAAGTTCCCACAAATGTGTTGCACTCGCCGGTTGCTTTGCTTTCACCTTCTGTCCAGTTCATCTCAAACGAGCTCCATGATTCATGGTTTCAGTTTTTGGTGAACTCGTGCAGTTTACCGCTCACCTTTACACCATCTGAGGTTATTCACTGGACTTGAACTGCTGAAATTTCATTAAAATTGGGGTGTTGTAAAACTTTTGACTGGTAGTATACTTTGCAGTTGCTGTTCAGGTATATAGTATTTAGTACCTTTTGCTTTTCATATTTTATTTTGTGTGTAGAAGATGGTTCTAGTTCTTTGAAGTTACTTATATACACTATGTATATGTTCGTGTTTTCTGCTGCTGTGACATCAGTTTCTCAGCACTAGATCATTAAAGTTCCTTATCTTCACATTCTTGTCTGTGTTCAAGCATAATTCAAAAGTATTGGTTTACTGGGGGTTTTCTGTTTTGGGTGACTTTCACTCACATTATTTTTTGCTTACAGATGGAATTACTGGACCCTTAGCAAAGTAAAACTTACCAGCAGAAATAAATAGGCTCCAAAAATGCTACTTTCGCCATTTCCATAAAAGCAGACCTGCCTCCCACTGGACTACATAGTACTGCGTGGTAGTATTTGTTGCAGTAGCAGCAGTAGTGATAGTAGTAGCAGCAGCAGCAGCTGCAGTAGTAATAATAGTATAATTTTCTGTTAATAAAAATACATAAAATTATAAAATTATATTTCCTACCAGCCAAAAGGATGTGCCATGCTTTCTAAAAACAATATAATGTTATGTACCTTAATGCTGTGCCTGTATATTTTTTTTAAAAAATGGGTTGCAGTGATGTAGCAGGACTCGTTATATCACCACCATCATGTGACACGAATGTCGTGCTGACACAAATGCCCCAACACGGGAAGCATTAGCCAACACAACACATATCAGTTGGCCGTTGCCCACCTGATGCTGAGGAAAAACAGCTTTCTTAGCAGAGATCAACAGTCTCGTTCAGCTGACTCGACCTTGTGACCTGCAACCAAAAAAAAAAAAAAGAAGCTGCTTTTCATTTACATGGAGGGGAGTCAGCTGGCACCGTTTCCAAACCATGAGACCTTGGCACGAGCTGCTGGAGCTTCACACGCTTGCTGGAGCTGGCATCAGTTTCCCCTTCCAAACCTATGTAAAGGTCCAGCCCGTGACGCAAGGAAGGGGTATATTTTGGGATGAAGTGCGTGGGTTCCCAAAGAGTGACTGGAGATAATTTTAACTGGATGAACACGATTCCTTCCTATTCCAGCATTCCAGTGGAGAAGTTATTTTTGGGTGATGCTTTACAAGGCACCAAGCACAGCGGACAAAAAAAATACCCCACAGTTGGAAGAAACAGGCGCATGACACATCTGACACTGTGTGAGGTCCTGCAGTCAGAGATAGGTGCTAAAACGCTTGGATACTACATATAGTCACATCCAAGGTTTTGGCTGCAGAACAAGTCTAATTTTACAGGTGTAATATTGTTCCCTGCTTCTAAAAACAGAGCAGCTTCACATCTTCCTAATCCATGCTTGATAGTAACATTACAAACCTGTTGTAATAATGTTGTAAGAACAGGACTACTACACAAATGTGTTTTATTTATACTGTAATCCAGACGATACCTGTGTTTTCACTAATCAGTCTTGAAGGTATTTTCTGCAAAGAATCAATGTAAACTGACAAAATAGAGGATTCTGTTGGCGCAGGAACATGCTGCACATTGCAAATATAAATGGACACTTTTGGACTCTAATTCATTTCTTCTTCTGCAGAGACTCATTACATTATCAACGCCTTCCTGAGCGCATTGCCATGTCCCACACAGCACACCTTGCACACTTTACTCATGTACTCTGAGCAAAGAAAAAGAAAAAAGGATAAAGGTGAACATTGCTATAAAAAGGAGCAAACACTTTTGTCTGTGGCTCACAAGCTACCAGTTTCCGGGTTTCCTGTTGCAAAGCTTTGTGCGGACATTGCATTTTCTCTGTTCCTGGGTTTCGTGTAAAGCGATCCTGGCAAACCACTGTTCCGGACCGTCTCGAGTGATCCATTACTCAGCCATGCCAACTGCACCCTTTCAAGTCTTCCAGCTTTGGCAGCTTGTAGAACAGGCGCACAGTCAGAAATTTCATCCTGGGTGCTTCTTGCAGTGCATGTTTCTATTGCAAATCAGTGATTTTCTTCTGTCCAAGCGCCCACATGCATACTCATTCCCGTTTAAACCCCACAAGAAAAGAAAACTACTCTTAAGTCTACATCTCAGTGTTAAAACATTTTGAGGTAGCATTCAAGGCTGCAACAGTGACCTGTATATATAACTCATAATGACCTGCAAGCAAAACAGGTAATTTCACCGTGTGAATTTATTCTAATTTATTTGGCCCCGGGCTTTGTAGATTTGAGCCAATGGAGAGTCTTATTGTGTTCAGACAAGGACAAATGGGCACACTGCATTCTGTGAGGCTCATGCAATAATTAGCTCCTGTCAAGCCCAAGAAAGGTTGATGGTTGAGTGGTTGAAACAATGAAGTTTTAAGGAGGAAGAAAAAAAGCGAAGGTGAGGGCCAAGTGTGAAGCATGACACAGCTGCATGTCGCCTAATAGTCTCCTGCCTCTGACATGGTGCTTGTTCAGCGATTAGTGTAAAGGTGACGTGGTGATGAGCGTTTGGGTGGGTTGCAGAAATAGTTAGTAAGGCTAACCGGAATTGCATTTTTCCTCTGTATTTTTGTGTGTATATGTGTGTGAGAGACAGAGAGAGAGAGAGAGTGCGGTAAGGCCCAGTGCTCTACGACTCGTTCTCCTAATCGTGCGGAAACTCAGACTACTTACAGGAGCAATGAGGGAGGTAATGAGAAAGTAATTTTTACTAATTTCAGCTAGCTCTGCTTCCATTCTGTATGATTGTGTGTGCCGTCTGCATCATTACGGGCAACATCTGCAACGACTCGCCATGCGTACGCCGCCGAGAAGGAGGGAGAGCGAGAAAATCAACAGGGAGAGAAGTAGAGGAGGAAGACTTCGAGCTGGTGTCTGAGTTCTGATGTGGCTAAAAGGAAATTTAGAAAAAAATAAATAAAAGCCCACCAGTCCTCCATGCTCATACTGCCTCCTGTTGTCGAGATTCTTACTCATCAAGGTGGTTGTGATCTGAGACAATGAAACCCTCTGCCGTGATTTTTTTTTTTTTTTTTCCTTCTTCTTTCCTTCCTCCCACCAAGTCTGTCGCCAAGCAGCTGCCGCTAATCTCTGTTAGCAGAGCCCCACTAAACAGCTGACTACAGCCTTTAATCTGGTCCCACCGCAATCATTACCTCTGGAGCCAGGAGGGGGGTGCCTAACACAATTGCAGAAGAGTAAACAAATGAAACCTGATTTGTGTCCATTTGTCTGTCATTCCTCTGGCTTTCATGTAATCTCATTTGAATATTTGTTGAGGAGCCAAAGTCGCTATCGTTTCATCAGGCTGTCGCATGCGTGCTCCGCGGATCGGGCCTGTGTTTGCCCAGTCTGCCTGACTGTTACAGCAATCTTTTTGCTAGCTTTGAAAAAAAGTTTGGAAACTTTGAACTCTTTTGAGTTTTTATGTACTCCTTTAGCTTTTCTCCACCTTTGACCACCAGGGGACATCCAAGAAGGATGTGCACACACTCTTCTTACATCGTAGTTCAAACCTCATCAAGCCATCTGCGGCCCCTGTAGCTCCCATAACGGGCTCTGACTCAACCCTATTACTTGCTTTATCGTTTTCATGCCATACCTGCACATCAAAGTAACACACTGAGGCGGCCACTTGAGATGACAAACACTGGCACAAATTTGTCTTTGTGAGACGCGGCTCCACATGTCACCACCGGACAAGCTCGTCATATAGCATGTTCCTGTAGTGAAGGCATTTCTTTCTCTTCTTGAATCACAAGTCTCTGGCCCGGTCCCACTGCTTATATGAAAGGCTGTGATTTGACTCCTCCGCCATGAGCGCATGAGGGAACAGGTGCCCGTGAAATTAAAGTCAGGGGGGTTTTCAGAAGTGTGGAAGGAAATGCAGAGGAGCCCCTGTGCTGCAGACTGCAGATTACCTCTATATGGCATGAGGGCCGCTGGAGAGCTGAGGCAGCCCCCTGTGACGAACCCACAGGGAATGCCTTACCAGCAACCTGACAATGACATCTGGACATTTTGTTCTTCGCTCCTCTGAGGGGGAAAAAAAACTGGACTTGTGTGGTGATCACAGGGGTTTGATGCTTGCTGTGTTATCAGAAGATGCAGTGCTTTGCCATTATTGTGCCCCTGCGCTTATTATAGATTCCATTAAGATGGCAGTTAAATTGGATGTCCCCATCAGCTCTGGAGCATGTTGTTTGTTTTAGAGAACGGGATGCTGAGTCACAGAAGTATTATTAAGTCTTTCAGAAGATAACAGATGAATTAAAGCGACAAAGCAAACAAGAGGCTGCTGTATTTTTTTTTTTCCCCCCCTCCTACCAGCTTTATTAGGAAAATGAGAAATCAAAATACCGTTAAGCCACAATACATATTCAAAGATAAATTAGCATCGTTCAAATTATTTTTAGTTTAGTGGAAACGTCCTAAAGCTTCATGAGCTCAATGTGTGACATCAAGGAACGCAGCAGAGCCATTGATAACAGGCAGGAGATTGAAAGAGTGCACACCAACAGTACTTAAGTGATTCCGGAAATCAGAAATGGAGAAAATACATCATAGTTGAGTTTATATAAGTCAAAGTTATAGATAGATATTAGGTGTATTTACAGCAATATGCTATGATCAGTATGTTTTATGTTTCAGTGTCTTTTGCTCTATTGCTCCAGTTTTACAACCCACACAGTTTCTGTTTTGGTTGACTCTCACCAGCACCGTTTTCAGCCGTAGCAGGCAACTGTTTTCAGCATTGAAAGGTCTGATAAACTCGCTGTACATGGCCTGCTCAGCACCACATGGCAGACACATAAAAAGGTAGCGACCACCTGGTGAACATGGTGGAACATTTTGCCACAGAAGGACCAGATAATTCTGTAGTGAAAACCGATCTGTAAATATCTGACTTAGGATTGATCAGGTGGACACAAGCATAGCTCTGAATGAATGCTATTTTTATACTCCGTCTGCCAGTAACTGCCTCAAATATTTCATAAGGTGATAATATGATATATACACACACAAAATTCAGTACAACAATTCTCCTCTCTCTGCAACTCGTCTTTAATCTGCTGTATTTTATATTTAACATGCCACTTGTTATCTGTAAAAAAAAAAAAAAAAAAAAAGTTTAAAGTTGAGTTGTGGTAGTCTGGCTTAGATTTCTTTATCTCTGCAAGTAAAACACACAGATATGCATCAACCTCTCCAGGATCACGTCAAGCTAATTTCTTTTTGACATTAAACTTAAACATAATCTAAAATAAAAATTTGTAGACAATTTATTTTTATAGTGTCAAAAACAAAATTTGAACTCTAATCCTAAAAAATTTAATTATTAATCTCTTAATTTCTTGAATTGATTGTTTCCACAGATTTTTTTTCCATTAGTATGATGTGATCTGTTCATAAAGCTTTTCCAATCTAATTTTATACCTGCTGATAAAAAAAAAATATTAATATCTGAATTCCTCATCAAACGGGACATAAACTGATAAAATCTTTTACTTTAAAATTATGTAAATACCGTCATCAAAATTTCATCAAAGCTTGAAAATCAATATAAACATGAATATGTGATAGTGCTAAAATAGAAGATAGGAAATATTACAGTCTTCTGATGGCTGTAAGAAGACACAGTCACAAATACTACTGACTGCAGGTGATAATCTTCTATGACCTACCACCCGTACCATGACGATCATGGGATATAATAAGGCAAACAGCTTCCTGATATTTCCTGCTTTGAAACTTATGTCAAAGTTTAAAAACAATCCTGCACAATACAATCATCCAAGGTGACAGGTCATTACTGCTGCTCATCATTTGAACTCTTATGTAATCTTCTTTAACATGCGGGACATTTCTTCCAATGAAGCTAGACAACAACTCTAAGTGCACAATAATCTACTGGAACTCCAATGCAACCAATCTGATTTTTCGCCGCAGCCACTTTGGGCTTTTAAGACATTTTCCTTGCCTGGCTGAGGAAGGAGCACATTGTAAATGAAAGATTAGTGCGATTCTGTTACATTATTGTGAGGTTCCCCTCTCAGCTTAGGCTGATTTGTGAGCCCGTTGAGCGATGTTTCCGGCACACTCCCTTTGTAATAGATGTAGTGGGCCTTGAATTGTTGTGCAGTAGAAGCAGTTCAATTAATACAGCACCACCATAAAATAACTATTGAAATGACAAACGGGTAAATGAATAAGCATTTGCCTCTGCAGGCGCGGGGAGGGATGTGTGTCTGCTGAAATTTATGCCGGCAAATCAAGCGCTTTTGGAGATGATGATGCCGTCAACTAAATATATCCTGCTGTCGCACACAAGAAGGGGCAGGTAAAAGATGGACCCGTTATCTCTCACACCATCGACTGATGATGGCTCATTTGAATATTTACAGCTGCATCTAAGGTAGGTAGAATGATCTCATCTCATTAGGCCACAGCCCTTCATTGCAGCATAAAGATGCATCACAGACAGCAGTAAATGCAAGGGAAGAAAGAAAGGAGCTGGCATGCATTGTGCTCAGCAATCTCACACACAGCGAGGGAAAGAAAGGCCCCAAGGTGCAAGATGCACCCAGTTGACCGTGTGGTAGGAGAGAGAACACCCTCTCACTGTTGTCAATATTCATTTCCAGCAGCATTGACAAAAGCTGAAGGGATAAATATGCATGAAGGCTGAAGGAGGTGGAAGGAGGAAGAGTTAGAACTCCTGGTTTTAGTCAACAAGCCCACAGTGTTCACTGCATGCTGATTAAACACTGAAGTGCAGGATGACTAAGTCATGTCTGACAACTGCGGGGTGAGTAAGAGTTTTTAATTTACACTTTGCCACATGCGGGAGAATGTCTAGTCTCAGTTATGGCTGCTGTTTTTACACACTGTAATTGGTCTAAGACGTTTTTTGACTATCCAGAGCTGGTTTTTTTTGGTGTCACATGTCACCGCTGGTTCTAAGTATATTTTGTTGTGGTTGTCTTCTGACATTTCCCAGCAAGAATTAATGTTGGCTTAATAGCTTTCAAGTGCAGGGCTGGGAATTGCTCAGAAAAGAAAAAAAGAGAAAAAAAAAAAAAGCAAATTCAGAGGAAAACAATCTGGTTCAAGGTGAGTTAATCCTGGCATCAGTTTCAAAAATTAGATCAAATCACATACACATTTCCCTTTCAGCTATGGCTTGCAGGAAAATGGATGGTGTCCAGAGTGTGGTTCACATGGGTTTCAATTAGCAGTGTCTAAATGAATTAAGAGGTTTAAAGCCATTGCTGTTCTAGTGGTGGTATTAACCTGGTGCTTCTCATTAGCCACCCCTGGCTGATAAAGAGAGTAAGGGGAGCGGCGGTGCAGACAGACACCTCTCGCTGACAACGGGTGACAGAGTGGATCACACTGCCTCATGAATAGTAATGGCCGCCAACATGTCCCACTCTCCCCCATGTGAGGAGTGACGGATTCCTGTGTCAACAGGGCCCATGGCTAGGGAAAAAGGACTGACAACTGACTGAGACATTCTGGAGGGAGGAAGAAGAGAGAGAGACAGAGAGAGAGAGAGAGAGAGAGAGAGAGAGAGGGGAAAAAAAAAAAAATCCAGTCCTGACATGAAGGGTGCATCATAAGATTGTTTGTCTGTCAGAGCTGCCTTCATTGTCTCCCTGAGAGTGAGTAAATAAACACTGTTTGCAGGGAAAGGAAGTGAGACTGGATTGTTACCGAGTGCCCTTTGGGTGCGCAGAAAGGCACTGGCGCGTCTCAATAAATCAGGCTGAGCAGCCACTCTTAATGCACTCCCCAAACTATCGATAAGGGAAAGGAGAGGCAAATGCTGTTTTTCTGAGGAGTGATGTCACTGATAACCTGGCGGGCACACACTCTTCCTGACTGACCAGGTCTTGGCCAATCAATAGCAGCACAATGCCTCGCTTGGCAAATGCACAGGTGAGCAGAATGTCGAATAAGCAGCGAGAAACCGAGCTGAACAAAGACCAACTTTCTAATGGAGCCAGAAGTGGCAGCACTGGCTGAAATGTCCAGTGCTTTAGACAGGTGCCACAAAAAGCTATTCTGAGCCAAGCTAAAGTGTGATGTCCAAGCAGTTGGACATCACACTTTAGCCAAGTCTACAGCCTTGAATCGTGGAAGGGGTGGAAAGGCACCTCTGCTCCCAATTGTCTGGATGCACCTTTCTTTTTTTTTTCCTTTGATCAAAATATCTTGTTTTTTGTCATTTCCTGCTAGGTGGTGGAGGAGGGAGCTGTTGACTGAAATCTGAGCACAGCTGGGTCCAAGAAGTGTTCATTTGTTCCCTGTGAACTCCCCTGGCCCTGGATAGAGTTTAGAACTAGTTGGTACATAAAAAGGTACAAAAAAGGTTTTAGGTTATACACACAGTCACTAATCGAATCTGTCCATCGAGGCTAATTACTGAGGAAATCATGTGCAACATGTCTTGGGCTTTTTAACACAACCCAGCATGAAACGTTTTAAAAATCACTCCATCCATAGTCCTTCATCCCATTTTAAACTAAGCTCCACTTTCCACACGGCTGCCATGTGTATTTCTCAAACCCAGGACAAAATTATCGCTCAGCATTTTCTCTGCCACACAAAGAAACCTTGTCGAAATATTCCAATAAAAATAAAAAAATCTATTTCTACACCATGGTGTCCTGCTGTTTCCTGAATGACAAATACCAAACTCGCCTCACAGCAAAGTCACTGATTAGAATTTGTCTTGTAGCCAAGACCAGTCACTGTGGTTAAGTCTCTCCTGGCACATGTTTGCCATCTGATACAGTGATACAATCATCAAATACCTGCTCATGAACTCCTTTTATTACTACTTGTTTGTAAAGCAATTCATGGACCTGACGTCTAACTCGCTCAAAAAACTCAATTCACTCACATTTAGCAGGAATTCTCCCCAGCAGCTGTTTAGTCACTTTCACACCAGTTCAACAAATGACCTCCCTGTGCCACCAACACTTAAACAAAATAATGGCAGCAAACATTTCGAGATATATCACCTTCTACAGACAGAGACAAACAAGACAGTGACCGTAAGCTGCAGTTTTAATACTTGCACCACCAGTAGGTAATGACTATTCAAGCTACTTAAACCAACTTTTGGAAAAATGTGAGTAGAGGCATGTTATCAGCTGGCACCATCCATCTGTGCTGCTCGTGTTTTGAAAATCTCTTAAGAGGGAGGAGAACCTCCATTATTTTTGTGAGTTCTTTTTTTTTTTTTCCCCTAAATTTTGGCTTGTGTATTCTCTTTCATTTCATGAAGTATTCCGATTGGTTTGTAAATTTGGGTCATAGTAGCAACCACATTGTGTACATTTTGTCCTAAATTTCTCACACTATTAGGCCATCAGTGGATATGTCTCAGTGCAATGTTGGACCACCATTTGGGATTGACGACTAAAGACTTTACCACATAAACGTCATATCAGACAGAGCAAAGCGGCACAGGGCCAAGATGTGTGAAATAATAGTTCTTAAATTCACATATTTTCTTTGATCAATGTGAAAAACATTGCGGGAAGGAATTAAACGAAACGGTAATTCACCTTCTTCTTCTATAGCTGTCCAAACTGGAACAGCTATTACCTCGTTTATAGAGAATGCACATTGTTGTGTCTACATCTGCAATTCTAAACTGCTGTTACTTTCAATAGGCAAGACTAGTTTCAGGTGTATGATGCAGCCATGGCACAGCATATTGAAGGTCAGTTCAGATTTTAGCACACTTTCATTTGCAGCTATAGTACTGGACATTTATCGTTTCATCATTTTACTCGGTATTTGTCATTAATGGCATCTAAAATTTCCCAGAATGATTTGTATTTTCAATGAATATGTCACATTCTAAAAAGGACAATTTGAAGACCTTGCTCGGGTAACCCTGGTCCAAAGCCCTAAACAGCATATCATGCTGACTGACATATCACTTGCTGTGATGGCCAGGAATGTCACATCTAAAAAGATCTCTTGTGAAAGAAACCACTGTTGTTAATAATGGATCTCCCTCCCTCTAGATTTTTCTTATCACACACAAAATGTGCAGCGAGGCTGACATGTCACGGTGCTGTTCGTCAGACAGCCCTCAGACTGAATGTTTTTTTTCCCTGATCATTCTGAAATGAACTATATTTTCAGGCTATTTGTTGTCACAAACTCAACCATTCTTCACATGGATGTGATATGTGTCTTGTGCCAGCTGTCAGAGGCTTACTGGTGGCAGACTGTTTTCATGTCTTAAATGAATGATAAAGTGCTCAAATGCTATTTGGTAAATAAAATGGTTTCAACAGTTAAAGAAGTGTGGCGATAGAGCAATACTCTTATATAAAGCTTGTGACAAACTGCACTGACGCATGCTCCATTAGATAATCTTTGACTCAATTTGTTTCTATATTTATGTTTCTAGTCATTTCAGTCAGCGGAATGGAAGGAAAATGTTCCTTTGAATTTGATTTTCACAGCAGAAAAATGAGGGGATGCTAATCTCAAATCTTAAAGACCATATTAAAAGCAATGCCAAGACATTTACTCAGCAGTGTAATTCATTATATGCTATTAAAGTTGGATTCTTTTATTATTTCCGCATTAATGTGATCACTGCACCCAGGCAAGTGAGTCACAGTGGTTGATCGTAGGCGTTTGTACACAAATAGAATAGAATATTTTGGGGTGTGTGTGTGTGTGTGTGTGTGTGTGTTGGGGTAAAGAGTGAGATGGGGGATCATTATGAATTCTGACAGGCTGAGCTTGATTTCCTGCATCAATTATTCAAGTGTACAGCCTGCTTCGCTTTCATATTGTCCGCTAAACGTCCCACATCACCACAGAGTCGACATGGAAGAAGACTGAGTGTCTGCTCATCAGGAAGTGATGATGTACCATTCCTGGGCACTTTTTAAAGTGGTATGATTTGACAAACAGTTGGTCAGAACTTTACATCACATTACATATATTTTTGAATATACTGGTTTGTTTAAATCTGTTTACAGGCTAAAGAGTGTTATTTCCACTCCAAAATGTAACATATTGGGAATTGTTACTGACAAGTTTTGGTCTACAGCCATGCTAGCACCTACAGCAGCTCACTATGACAATAACATTGCTAACATGCTGATGTTTTACTGGTACAATGTTTACCATGTTTACTGCCTTAATTTAGTGCATTAGCATGCTCACATTTGCTCATTAGCACTGCACACAGACTACAGCTGAGGCTGACAATGCCATTATATGTGCAAGTATTTAGCCATAAACCAAACCAATTTCATCCTGCGGGGAACATGAATGCAACAAATTTCATGGGAATCCATCAAAAGGTCGATGAGATTCATCATCTGGGAACGACGACTGTGGAAATTTGTGGAAACCCCCTGCAGTAGATCTTGATATTTCACTAGAAAAGTGAAAACTTGACCTGCTAGTAGCGTTAGATGAAAAGTCAAGGCATCACCATAGTCATTCAAATTCATCCTCTGGGCACCCTGGATATCTGGAGCAAATTTCCTGGCAATCCATCCCATAGTTATTGACATATTTCAGTATGGATGAAAACATGGAACAAACAAGTGACTGACAGTGCCATCCACAGAGCCACAGCACTAGCACTGCTAAGAAAATGAAAAATGACATGTAACAAATCTAAACAAGTTGATACAAGTTTCCCCAAAATGATGATTGCAAGGAAACAAATTGCATAACTGATATCTCCATACTTCAAAGGCTGAGTGTGTGCACTATTGAGGGGTGTAAATGTTCATTTTTGGTTGTAAATATAATTTGTTTTTGTTCTAGAGATATGATCCATGAAGGACTGAGAGTAAAACAATCATAATGCCAGAGTCATTTGTCACAGGCACTCGACAGCATCAATCCTGTGTCACTCCATTTAATCACATTTAGTCAATCACTTCTGCAATCACTTTTAATCTTGTTTTTTGTCACCCACTCTGTTTTGCAGTCTGATTCTGGCCATCAATAGTAAACAGTCGTATCATTTATTGTCTGGTTTACATCAAACACGGAGGTTGATGTTCTTTTCAGGGGGGTTTTACTCTTCTCCGGGAGCTGGACGGCTCCTGGTTAAGGAATCAATTTGACTGGACAGCCTTACAAATTGCATAAAGAGGCAAAGTTGTCCTTGGAGTGCGCCACAATTGATTGATGGCTCAACACACTTGCACCGTAAATCCTCCCGACAGAACGGAGACAAATCAGTCGCCTGCTTCTGCACCCCCCTCCCTCCACTCTATTTACCTACCTCCCCATCTTCCTTCGCTCTCCCTCTTCTCACACAAAATGCCAGATGATTCACATTTATTCAAAAACAAAGTCAAATTTCTTCCAACCTTTATGTTTTGACACAAATTGTGCAAACGTGCAGTCAACACACAAATATACTTATCAGACACTTTATATGGAAATTTGCAGTGAGAATTGAGTGACAGCGAGTTTATGTTGTGACTAAAAAAGCCATCCTCAGTGTAGAATAGATGAGGCTGAATCCAACAGACTCCATTTCCCCCTTTTACAAAAAAAGTCAGCTCTGTTGCCATCCTGCACGATATCATCATCTTGTGATGTGAAAAACAAGGCAGTGGCAAGCACACAGTTTAAAACCCAAAGTTAACAGCACTTGGGAGATAAAACAGCTCCTCTTGGGGGTTGTGCTGTGCTAAGAAAATGGCAGTCTTCCCTGGGGAGGCCACACCACTGTTTGTTTCTGGAGAAAAACACTACAGGCATCTTTTTAAAGCACCCCCACTAATCAGAAGTGATCCGTTCACATGTGCTATCCACTTTCCCTCGGGAAGGACTGGAGAAAAAAAAAAAAAAAAAAAAAAAAGTGCAGGCTATTCTCACACACACACACACACACACACACACACACACACACACACACACACACACAGAGATTGAGTACTAAACTTGCTCAAAACAGCACAGTCTACATTAAATGTATTTGTGCCTGTGTGTGCTGCAGTGAAAATAATAACAAAATGCTTGTGCAGAAGTCCACGCAGGTTGAATGCAAAAAACAGCCAGAAGTAGAAAAGGAAAACAAACAACTTCAAAATAATCCTGCAGCACTGCTCAAGAAAAAACAAAACAAAAAAAAAAACAACATTTAACCGTTTCTATGCACACAAGAGGCCAGAGTGGGCAAACACTCTCCCTGCCTCATGAACACATGACAAGTGGATGATACTATCACGCCTGGAGCTTGTGTGAGCAAGTGGGTGGCTGAGTGTGTGACTATATTGTAGTTTTTTGGTGTTCTTTTATTAGAGTGTGTTCATGTTGGTGCGTAGGTGCAAGCAGGTAAAACGCAAAATAAGCCATCTGTTCAGGATTAAATTCAATGCTACAATTCCCCCTACCACTGTTACTAAACAGAGGGAAGGATTTGGAGAGAGTCAAAGTCTAAACTAGACACACAAGGGGGGGGAATATTAGATCCCCTCTGTTGTGTGCATGTTAGTGTCCTCCTGATTTTCATACCGTAACGGATAGGTATAAATAATTAAGCAGCCTGTTGCCCTGAATAACCAGAGAGCAAAAAGAGAGGGGGGAGGACAGAGGAAAATTAACAGCAATCATCCCGCTTGCGGCATTTTAAAGTACCACAGCATCGTCATAATTAGGTCCTCTCTCTAGGAATCACCAGGAATTTCTTCTACTAGGACAAAAGCCTTCTCCTCTGTCCCTCTCTCTCATAATTAAAGCACAGCCTCCACTGCTGCTTACATGACGATGCAGTATGCACCATATTCTCTGTCACTTTAATGAGAGTGATAAATGCTATGCTAGCTTTGGCTATTTATAAATTTTATGGCACAAATTGTGGCATAAAGGGCACAAATCGGATGAATGACAGACGAAGGACAGCTGCGGCATCGTCCCCCCATTAAACGCTGCAAATGGCCAACTGTGGCCCGAGCAGTTAATTAGCCAGAGAGGACCTAATCAGAGTTTTGGAGCTGTGGTCCTCCCCAGGTAACGCACTAATAGGAGAAGCTTGTGGAGCCACAGATGGAGTAAAGAGTGTGGAAACAGGGTAACGGTTGGCTTTGGGCTTCTCATAAGAAAGGCACAATAACCTGCTTTGACCTGTGTGTAATAAAGAGACTGTGAATTTGGCTGAACTTGAGATATTCTAATATATTTTTAAATCATGACGTTGTTCAATGCAAGGCAGTGGTTCCCAATCTGGAGTTCAGGACCCCCAGTAGGACAAAAGGTAGATCAAGGGGTCCCAAGATAATTGAAGGTGCCCTGTGAGGTTTTTTTTTCTGTGTATACGCTCAATGTTGAATGTATTTCCTTTCTCATGAAAGATTTCCAACGCCAATGTTTTAAATATTTTAAACCTGTACAATGTTGACATTCCTTGTCTTTGCTGGGAGATTGCTAGAAGAATTTAAACCGTGAAATGAAAAATGTTAGGCAGAGTTTAGTTTGCTAGTTTGGAAATTATTCATTGAGACACACCATTTATTTTCAGGTGATCTTTGTATGTTTTTTGATTTGATCAAACTTTTATATGCACCATTCTGAACAAAAGCAGCAGTAAAACCTACTCAACAATGTGTAACTGCTCACAAGTTATAGACATAATATAACCTGGGTCGGGAGTAGGCATTGCTAGATGAGAACCAGTGATGCAAGGCCCTGGTATGCGACCGGAGAGATGGAAAGTATGATGGGAGTCAACACACATCAAGCACAGTGTAGCAGTTGCAGCTGGAAGTCAACAGAGGACAGAAGCAAGCACATGTCCCCTGTTAGTATGAGAGAGCGGTGAGGGAGCTCACACTGAGGCAAACATTCACTGAGATAAGACAAACAAATGCCTTAAGCACCCTGAAGTTAACCAGAAAAGCTTCTGTATGCATATCAAACAGGTCTCCAAAAATAAAATCCAGCCAGCTCCTCTTATGTAATCTACCAAACAATCAGACGGCACATGTCACAGAGGAGAAAGCATCAGAGGAGGAGGGGAAGACAGGGAGGAAGAGAGGAAAAGGCAAAAATAAATGAAAGTCAGGCTGTCCTGACTGATGATGTGATGCTGTAAACAGGGAAGCTTTTTTCTAACAATTAAAGAGCGGGGGCTTATTGATTTCCAATGGTGCTCTCAAGTGACTTGCTGGCTGTCACAATGAGGCCCGGGGTAAGGTGACCATGTCTCTGCTCAACGTGATAAACCTTGCATGTCATCAGGTAGGGAGGACAAGGTGTCCCCCTTCCTCACTCCACCCTCTCTGCCTCACAGACTGCCGCTACAGCATTTATCCATGGTGGGATGTGGAATTATGGGCCGCTTCATTTAGTAATGAAGTCACCGAGGAGTTGGCGAGTGCAGCTGGCACATACCAACAGAGGAGCAACAGAGTCAGAGGTAAGAGCTTTTGAGTACAAACGCTTCAAGTTCAGTTGCTCATAAACTTATGAATTTTCTTCAGATGACACCTCGGCCAGCAAGGCAATCATGTTACTCAATGTGCGGCTTTAAAGGCATCATAGGAAGTGGTGGCAACTGATCTGAGAGATCAACTCCAGTCTTACTCTGGCAATAAACAACCATAAATCAGAAGACGAGCTGTCACTCGAGTACATCCGTCATGAGCCAACCTGCAGCACCTAACACATGCAAGCACAGAGACACAGACACACACACACGCACACACACAGTGAGGAAAATAGAGAAAAGGCCCATGCAGATTGATTGGCTCTTTTAAATGAGTGGCAGTGGGGTTATGTTGATCGATTCCACGGATAATTGACTGATTCTAGTGTTGTTAGAAAGGGAGTAACGACTACTTGTCAGCGATGTGATGTGACATAGCCCGCAGGCATCTTAAGTTATACACATGACTTGAAGAGGGAGAAAGGAAGTTGATAACATGCAAAGGAAATTATCCTTCGTTTTCCTACCCTTAGCTCTCTCCCGAGAGCATTGGACAGTGTTAAAAGGGTTCAGCAGATTGTGGCGAGAGGTCATTACAATGTACTTGGTGTAAACATGTGAAGCGACAAACATCAACAATTGCCAGAATCCACTACACTTAAACAATCCCTGTATTTTAGTATTGAGCTGTGGCTGAAATTCAAACCGAATATGAATATATATTATATAAATCCTTTTTTATCGTCACTTAAGAACAAGTTAAAGTTAAAAGTTGTTGTAATCCTGGTTGAGAATTCAGCCAAATGGATAGGCTTCATCTAATATTCCTACACCTCCGCCAGCAAGTCGCCATTCTCTCAAGTCTAGACCAATCAATGAATTAACTTGTTACTGAGACATTAAAGGCAAAGCCATGGAGGAGTAGCTCTCCATATTTGAAAACCACCCTGCTTCATGACACAGCCATTCACAGCTGTTCAGATGTGCCTGTTGGCACCAGTAAGAACCTGATAATACTATTCAGAAAAAGGTAAAGCAGAGGAGCGCTTGTTTGCAGTGCTGATGAAATGATCATTAACATATACAAATTTACGAAAGATACAAGACAGACAGAAAAAGATTGAGAAAATGCAAAATCACTTATGAGTGAAGGACCCCTCCTCTGCAGTAAGATTCAGCCAGCTTTATTATGCCAAGAGGTGGCCACTGAGTGGAGGAAAGGACACTGATGCATAGAATGCAAAGCGACTTTTAATTATTCTTGGGAAAAGAGCACAAGCCCTTGGCTTGTTTACCACTTTAATGGAAACAGCTTATGATTGCTTTGTAATTATCTCCTTGATAATGTAAAATTTACCCCCCACCCCCTTTCCGTCCACTCCTATCCGCAGAACACCACGCAAAAGTGATCGTGCATTCATCATTTAGCCCAAATGTTTTAACTTTTATTGGGGGGAGGTGGAGGGAGGGCTAATAGATTATGGGTAATGAAGCAGCTCCAGCAGGAACACAAATAGGACTTGTTGTGAAAGACATAGGCTACGGCACGCCTGTGCTACGATAATCAGCCTCTCTTTTGTCTCATGATAAGTTAAGAGCCTAACCTTCACCCAAAGAGCACATCATTTCCCCTCTGTGAGACTTAATGAGACATTAGCCATACTAACAAATGGTGGACGAGAAAGTGAAAGTGACTTTCCAGGTAAAGGCCGTTTGCCTGACCATAATCAGTCCCCAAGTGCAGCTAAAAGATGGAAACAACTCTGAGTCTGCGTCTCAACAGCTTGCAGTGGCTTTTATGACGGGCCTCCCAGGGCCCATCGAATGGCATGTAACGTCTTCATATCCCTCAAATAGAACAGGTAATCTGCTTTTGTTGTCGGCTAGTCTGCTGTGATACAGACAATGCAGTTTGTCCATTTTAGCTTGTAATTCTGCTTCAGGTGTAGCGTAGAACTCAAAACAAACAATTCCCTGTGAGCCCGGCCACATATGTGAAAGCTTATGACATAGTTATTATCTTAAGGGTTGTTTATACTAACAATTCAAAGTGTCAAACTATAAGCTAACCATCAAAAAGCAGCATAGAGCACTGCTATCGTTTACCATGAAGCACAGATTCTAGATCATATTAACATGCATCTGGCTTTACTAAAACACTGAACAGTACAGTAGAGTACTATGCTCCGTGCAGCACAGAGTGTTTTGGAGATATGGGACTAGAGACACGGTGGTGGACGGATGAAGAAAGGAAGTGACGAGCCGGTGTGCAAGGGGGCCCTGTTCCCCCGCCGGGCCTCCCAGCTCAATTAGCTCAGCTCATCCCAGCTTTCTGCTGATGGGGAAAATCAGCAACACCATACTGTACTATACAGTCCAGGGAGTCTGGCCTGTTAGTAAGTGAATGAGAGAGTGTGCACATTATGGGTCTGTTCATGTCTCACATGCAAATTTTGCATTTGTGTATGTGTGGGCTGTCTCGTCTATGTGAGACCAGAGCCCCACGGTGCTCTCTATATCAAACACTTCAACCAATTAGGCTACACTCAAAAAAAAAAAAAAAAAAAAAAAAAAAAAGAAATCCCTAAAGCCACTTACAGTAATGTCATAAACAGTCATGCAAAACTTAAGTTATAAGAGAAGTTTGTCTGGATTCACTTATTGAGATAAAAAAAGATGAACTGGAGAGAGACCAAGACCAAAAAGTCTGAGTTATGGATTATGAAACTCCCGCTAGACTAGAAAGGTTATATCCCAACACTTTTCTGCCAACAACTCTAGGCTAAGCAAGAAACTTCTTCATGTCTAAATTTTGAACTCACTCAGCATTAAAAATTCAGGAAAAAGTCACAACAACAGAATTTCTTCTATTTTTTTTTTTTTTTTTTTTTTTTTTTTTTTTTTTTTTTTTTACTTTTTCTTTAGTCCTAGCAAGCGAACTCTGAATCATCCTGAGAACATTTTAGCACAGTCCAAACAGTGACGGTACAGTAGGTGGTCTGCTTGTGAGATGAAGTGCATAAATCATTGAGATGGACCCTGCACGTGCTTTCAGGATGAGAAAAAAAAAAAAAAAAAAGAGGCCAAGGTCTGGAGAAGGCTATATGACAACGTTTGGAGGAAGGCACTGAGACCTTTTCAGAGACCTGATGCACATGTGTGTCTCAAAGGCAAAGTGAGATGGAAAAGAGCACTCAGTGTTGGAGTGACTGAAATTGCTTGGCCAGCACAACTCAAGGCCAAAATCTATTTAATCATGGAATAAGGACATTTCCGAGAGAAAAAAAAAAAGGCAGTGTAATATTCCCCCGCCTCAGATGGTGACCCACAGACACTTTATGACACAATACATTTACCTGACAACACAGACTCATCTCATCTACTGCTGTAACTATTCCCAGAAATTAATACAACTCTCACACATGCTCAGCCTGCCTTCAAAATCTAGCCAGGAATGCTGCAGTGCGCCAAGTAACAAGCTAAACAAACAAAGTAAATACACTGATAATGCCAGTGATAACATCCAAGGCAAAAGGAAATGATGAAGGTCAGTAATTGGGAGAAGGTGGGG
>NW_019525216.1:0-74861 GCF_002814215.2 Seriola lalandi dorsalis | reverse complement strand
GGGGCATGGTGTGGTTTGTTTTTCTCCTGGCAGGGGTCCATCTGGGCGCGTGCAGCAGGCTCCGGGGCGGTGTAGGAGCACGTCTGTGCAGAGGTTAAGAAAAGCAATTAATCGGCAGCGGAGATAATCAAAGGAACCTCCCCCTCCAGAAATCTTGGTGGGGGAGGAGGAGGAGAGAGAGAGAAAGCGAGAGGAGAGAGAAACAGAGATACAGACAGAGAGGGAGATGGGAAAATACTTGTTTACAGGCACTGCTGGAGCGATCAAAAGCACAGGGGTTCAGCTCTGCCACCGGGGCCCTCCGTTTCAGGTGGGATTGATAACACTTCAGATGTACAATTCAATGTTTGTGAGAGTACTTTTACCTCCTGGTGAGAAGGCAAGGATTTTTCACAGTCTAAGCTGCATTTTCTTTCATCTCAGATTTTGCAAGGTATCAACAGATTGTTAATGGTGAGGAAGACATTTTCCCACACATAATCAAAGAATGTAGTCTGGAGTGCATGCACTCCTCCCGCTAAGACGCTGATTCAGACAACACAGTGCAAGAAGGCTTTAAAAAAAAAAAAAACAAGATTAATATCTCTTGAAACTAATATTGTGATTACATTAATTTATCTGCGAGACAAGCACCCCCACCCCCGATAGATACACAGTAAAGGCTGAAAAAGGAGCTGAGCGATGTCCCATCAAAGTGCATCAACACCATTTTCCCCCTACTAACCGATATAAAGCATGTATTTGGATGTGGGGTAGTAAAAAGGCTAGATTTGACTAATGACAAATTTTACAGTTCCATGAGGAATCAAAGCTTGTTGCTCCCTCTGGTGGTTCAAACGTCCCTTTGGAATTGAAATAAAGTGTGCTTACGGTAGATTCATGTGTAAGATGTGGCCACAAAACCCGCTTTCGTCTATCTCCTCTCCTTTATGCACAGACTGCACTGCTAAAGCTTTAAAAAAAAAAATGACTGTGGAAGTAGAGAGCAGCATCAGACAGTATATAAGTAAGAACCAAGAGCCATGTTTCAATGATGTTGCCGTTTTAATTATTTAAAAACTACAGTATGTCTGCTTAATCAATACGGCTTTAAAGTACCCTGTTGTCCCTCCCACTAAGTAACATCATATTCATATCAAAAGCACTGTATTTGAAAACTAAAGATTCATCTTCTATATAAATCTTACTTCCTTTTTTATTTAATGTCTTTGTGCATATATCAGACATGGTCCTGTGTATCAGTTAAACCAATTAAAACAAGTGCCAAAATGTAGCTACTGTATATGATCAATTTAGAGTATTAACTAAGAGTACGCATTTCTTTTTGTTATTTATTGTATTTTCTGTACACAGGTCTCGCTTGTAAGTGAGATCCCAATCTCAATGTGACTTCCTGATTAAATAAAATATATCTAAAAAAATAAAAATAATTTTTTTTTTTTTTTTTTTTTTTTAAAGTACACATCTTGAAGCAAAAACTCTGGCACACAGTTAGTAGGTCAGTGGTGAGTAAGTGGCGACACTTTCACAAAGTCTTGATTAGATAATTACCCATCCATATCTTAACATCTTATATCATAACAGAACAACACGCTTCTCATTAAACCACTGACAGGCCCTGCTCCAGTGTGTTGCCATCAATAGCATAGTGTTCAGAAGGCACGCACTTGTTGATTTAAAAAAGAGGATGTGCCAACATGGAAATTGGATCTATTCCTTTGGGGATAGGTGAAGGAGGTGGTACTGTACATGGAGCAGGTCATGGACTGAAACCATGACAAACAGTGAGTTTGTGGAACTTTAAATGGTACCAAGGCTGTTTTAAAAAATGTTTTTCCTTATATTTTCTTGCTTTTAACCCTTTTAACCCTATTTGCAATGACCACTTTGCCTCTTACTGTCACTGTCAGTGTCGCCTTGCATTTCTGGAACCACGGTTCTCCACTTAAGTAACAAAGAACAATTTTGAGGTACTTGTACTTAATTATTTCTATTGTATGCCATTTTATACTTCTACTCCACTGTATTTATTTAACAACAACTGGTTACTAGTTACTTTTCAGATTCAGACTAAACACAAAACTTATCTCTAAACTATAATGCACTGTTATAGCCATAGTTAAATTAGCTGTTGGTATATAAAATAATTAAAAACAGCTCCACCATAACCAGCTACAACAATAAGGTACCGCTTACATGCTCATTCATCCACAATAATTATCCAATAACATCATACTCTGAATGGGACCATTCTGCATGAGTGAGTACTCTATACTTTTAATACAGGACTTTTACTTTATTTTATAATAGTATTGTATTGCTACTTTTACTTAAATAAAAGGTCTGAACACTTCTTCCACCACTTCTGGTCAAAGTCATTGCTGATACATGAGCTAAACCCAACTGCAATCTATCACTGGTCAATTGGGTCAACTCAACAAATGACATGATAAGTAATGAGTATATAGTCAATGGTAGACAACATTGGACACACCATGGAGTCCCCACAAGCCACTGGGTAACCAACCCGATCCAAACAGGCACCTTGACCAACCAGCAGATGTCGCTAGTAAAACAACAGCAGCATGATCCCTCACTGGCTTCCCATTTACCAATTACTTACAAATGCTATATTTTGTCTTACCAATGGTCCAAAACCCAAAGATATTCAGTTTACAGAGATATATGAAACAGAGAAAAGCAACAGATCCTCTTTTTTTGAGGAGCTGGAAGCAGAGATTGATCTGTCTTAAGAATGACAATCAACTATGAAAAAAGTTGCCAGTTAATTTTCTGTCAATTGACTTTTCAGCTCGAGATGAGAACTTCTACCCATGCCCCCTGAAGCAAGACAAAACTTCCAAAGCATCTGTGAACCTACTATCACAGAAAATATAACATTTTCTTGCCAATCAACATGGGGCACTTCTTTCTAAACTCAAAACAACATTAAGAACTCAAAAAACAAAAGTCACAAACTCCCAAAAAAACCTAGCATATTTAAAATGTTTAATCCCTTTCTTGCTGTTCAGATCGCCTTCTCCAAACTGTTCAGGCTACTGACTCATTACACAGAAAAAAGGAGTGACTCGCATGGATTAAATACTGTATATAAGAGTGCACACAAAGCAGCTTTCATTTAACCAAGCCACTGAGTGAGTAGTAATGTAACTTGAGCCTTGCTGTGATGAAACATGCTGTAGGCAGAAGCAGACACATAAAAAAAAAAAAAAACGCATTAGTCCTTACTGCTTCTGAGAGCACGCTGTGTTACCTGCAGCTTTTTTGAAACGTCTTGAATGATAGGCTTCACCCTTTTGAGGTGGACTGCCAAGTGCTGGCACGCTTTTTGTCGAGACAAACTGAATACATTGCTTTTGAAGAGCAGCGAGGGTCGGACAGGGATTGGAGCCTAGAATTCTGAAAAGACATGCACAAAATGTGTGATGAAACTTTCAGCACCATGGACAGCAGCCCTCAAGAAGCCTGACAAGGAGGGTGCACAGTGGAAAAAGAAATGGAGTAAAGTGACAGGCAATGAGTTCATTTCATAATTAAGCAAAAACATAATCTTCCCCACCCTGTGCATTTTAGCTATCCCCATCCCAGTAAGAAGAAGGCGCTCACACCAAAACACACACACACACGCACATATACACACACTCCTGCGGCAAACCCAGCTTTTCCACAGTTTTTCCCCGTCTCTGTGTCTTAGGCTGAATAATGCAGGGCCTTTACCCAGAGCTCAAGCATGAGTGGATAATCTGGCCACAAGGACAGGCTGTGTCAACATTTCCCTTTACTTCCTTATTTATTTATTTATTTACCCACCCGCCGTAGGACTTGGGGAGGGTGAGGGAGAATATGTCCATGGCTAACAACATGCTGGCCAAGCAGATGACCTGCTTTCAGAGGGTTCACTTTGTGAGGGGAAGAGTGCGGACTGTACCAAACTGAATTTAGGAGATTACATGCAAGCTTTTTTAGGGAGACCCGAAGTTTTTTTGAACGAGCCATATAACACAGAAATGTTGGGCCACCTGCAACTTACTTAATTTTTATTATCGATTAATCCAACAACAACATCATTTTGTCAATTAATTATCAAACAAATGCTTATAATAAATTCCCAGAACCTAAAATATTATTTTCAAACTTCTTTTGTATTAGTTTAAGAAAGTTGCACTAAGACTACGTTTCACTGTTCGCAAGTATAATGACAATAAAGTTGAAGTGAATGTAACACAAATTCCTTGTTTTGACTGACCAACCCAGCCCCAAAATATTCAATTCACAGTGATATAACCAAGAAGCAGCAGACCTCACATTTCAGAAGCTGGAACAAGCCAGTCTTTGACACTTGATAACTAAACTTTAACAGATGGATTCATTATCAAAATAAAATGTTGATTAATTTTCTGTTGATCAGCTTATCAGCTGATTAATGGACCAATTGTTTCAGAACTGCAGAGTAAGTACAAAAAAAAGCCATAATCTTGACGTTCACTATGAAAAGTTTTGTTTAAATCCTGAATCAAAGCTACGTTTTAATGGTCACTTTAACGAACAAAGAAGTAAAGTTGTGAACTTTTATTTTTAAGCCTTCTGTGTTGAAGTTGAACCCAAAGGGTTGGATGCAGCTAAAATCTACATTGCTAAGTCAATTCTTCATTGTGGATTTAAGTGTCTTAATTTTGTAAACGTGTGGCTCCCAAGTGATGTGCCACAATCCATTTTACAGCAGAAACTGCTGAGGCTTAATTGTCGCAAACTTAAAATGCCATTCACAATGACTTTGCAATTCTGAATCATGTTTGGGGTGGCTTTTGTTTCCTGTGCCTAAATAACTGTTACAATATGACTCTTAGCACTGCCAATTGCAAGCGCTGGCTTAAAGAGCCTAATCCTCTTTAATTTGTGATTACTTGTAATTCAAAATGGTAGCCCACTTAACCACAGGAGATTTATTGTTTAGATGTCCTCCTCCACTGTATTGCAACCTGGATACTGATAACAGAAATAAATATCCTGTATATATATCCTGAGCTCTCATGGTGGCATTCAAGTAAATTACCATAAAAATCACTGTACAAATATTTTGGCATCAATCATTGAGCATAAATTGCTAAATAGCTGGGAGCCCTCTTTGCATTCATAGGGGATGATTTCATTGGCATTCTTGTGGCAGATGACTTTAGCCTCACACATTCCTCACACAAATTAGAATGTGAGAATTAAGAGGGATTTCATACGGCACGATAAGTGTATTTTAAAGGCAGAACTGATTAAGCTTGAGGGAAGAGGGAGGAATTAGGTAATTATCTCCAAAACAGACACCACTGCTGCTCTGCTGTGAGAACAGGCCCCAACACTCCAGGATCAAAGTGCTCCACATCAAGTCTATTCTCAGCAACAAACTCAGTCCAATCCACGTGTGCATTACCTGATATTAACACCTAACTGGCAACCCATGCGTCTCAGGACACAGAGATATGAGTCTTATGATCTCTACGTGAAAAGCATCACTCAGTCCACATAATAATGAAGATGACGCATGTTTAGTTACTTCAAAAGGAATGCTAAGCGAATGTCTGCCTCTAATTTATTGATAGAATTCCTGGCATACGATTTATTTTGTCTACTAGGTTAATTCATTATTGATTTCAAGGGCAGGATGTTTGAGCCCTTACACGGAGCGGTGGAAGTTCGGTAGGCAACCTTTCAGAAAAGTAGCCACACGCCATTTTATAATGTAATGTCAAACAGCAAAAGTTTGGTACAAACCTGCTCGTAAAATACGTAACAGGGAAGCTTTTCAGGACCCTCCTCCTGAACGAAAATTGAGTTTGTGAAGTTGCCACCTGCTCTCACCTCATGTGCTGACTCACTCAAAACAAGCCTTACAACTTATTATGCTAATTCTTTTTAGCATGTGCATCACAGACAGCACATAGTGACGCCGTCATGTTGGATAGAGTGGTATCCTACCTGCTCGTAGCAATTCTCCCAGGTGAGGTTCAGGAGGCAGGAGGAGAACAGCTCATCATCGGTCCGAGTATAGCCGTCCATGGTGTGTGTCAGCCGTGTCGGGTGGAGGAGTCTGCGGAGTTGTTACGTTGCAAACGGAGATTCTGTCTTTTCTTAATCAAGTCTTCCCTCGACGAGTGTCTCTTCTTTTTGTGTGTGTGTGCCTCTCTCTGTGTCCCGCTTTTCTTCTCCTTCTTCTCCGTCCGGTGCCGTGGAAGCTATCAAACGAACGGCGGCAGTGTGCTGGCTGCTGCTTCCCCGGTCACGTGGGCGCCTTCTCCCCAAAAACAGAGTGGGATGCTTTCAAGGGCGGTGGTTCCCAAGGAGGGGTGCGCGGACCACCCAGGGTAAATAAGTGCCCCCAAGGTGATGAAGAATACTTTAATTAGACAGTATTTCACTCACTAGCTGAATGACAGGATGTTAAAAGTACTATTGGTGTTATTGTCTCTCCTAGCACCCAACACCTGTAGTTCTGCTCCTCCTGAACATGTTAAGCTAATGTTTTTTTTCTGTTAATTAAATTCACCTGGCGCTCTAGCTGCAATTAGCTCATGGCTTCATAGCTAATTCTCTGAATATCCCTTTCCTTTAACACTTGATAGGTTACTCTCACATTGAGATCTCAGACACTTGTCATCATTTTGACTTCCAATGACATGCTACAGAATTGTAATTTAAGCATCTATCAAATGTGCAGCACTGCATAGAGTGGCTTCTAGCAAAAAGTTGCATTGTGGGAACTTTTAGGACATGTCAGAGGTTTGGAGGTGAGTTACATTCAAATTTGTCTGATTACATTAGATTTAATTATATAGCTGGGAAAGTTTCCAGCTTTACTTCAACATGAAGCAGTCATGACTTTATTGGACAGCCTTTTGACTTGGAATGACTTCCTCGCCAAACACAAAGATTAAAGATTATGTTATCATAAAGTGTGAGGCAAACCTCAGTTTATTAGATTCAGACATTAATTTTTCAGCCAAAGATGGACAACAACATGCAAAACATTAAGCTCATAAATTACAAATGATTTTATTTGGGTCACACATCGAAAACACAAACGCACACTCAATCAATTTGCTTTTAAATGATTTAAAGTTTAGTTGAAAGTAACTTTTAAGAGGTGCTTTCATTTCAAAAGTCACATGGCTTGTAAGATTTGTAAGTTTAGCACTTGACTTGAGACTTGACTCAGGACTTGACACTTATTTGTAATTTTCAAAACAATTTGTCCTACCTCTGCTGCCTATACTTTACACTTAGGATTTACACACTTGAATAAAATGGAGGGTAAATAAAGTGCACCAAATAGCAATTACAGGATGATTTTGGACACAGCCCGGGAGATCACTGCAACAACAGACATTTTCTTGGCAAACACATTGACGTGCCCTAACACAGGTGCAATTAATATCATTAATTATAGCTATATTCTGTGTAGGTGATCCAGTTTCCAAGCCCTGATGTTGTGCTCGTTAAAATTATTACTTACATGTGTTTTCCTGCGATGCTAAAAGTCTGCTTCAAAAAAAACATAATATCCAACAACTACAGTCTTCACTAATGTTTTCATAAAGACAGAATCTTCACCTGATTTTAAAATGTAAAAGCAGAAATGCAACTTGAAGAAACTGAGTTATCATTTATTTAAAACCTTATGGACCCATGTCACACCCACACAAGTGTTTGATCAGACATCCCCTCAGGTCTGTGTGGGTATGTGCACTATTTTTGATTGACATCTGTTACCGTGGGGCAACTGACACCTTTATCATTTGAACTATTCCTTCACATAGACCGTTGACATTGCATAATTCGTTCCATAGTCTTATGCAGCTTCAGCCTTAGCAGAGGGCTAATCTGCCAGGATAAGTGAAAACACCTGTGTGGGTGAGCACAGCATTTAATGAAGATGAAATACTTAAGTTAAAGTTAAAATGTTTTAATTCTTTCAAGAAGTATGCTAACATTTCCACCTTTAGGATGACGTGCAGAATAATTTGTACCTTAATCTCTTCTTTCTTATATTAGGTATTGGAAAAATATAACACAGCCCACTCCACCACACAAGCGTACAGAGGCAAATTAGCGTCTGGTTATTTCCAAATCAAGTGCCACTGAAACTGAGAAATGAGTGGTCTCTTCGGGGATGACAATGCCCCCTCCATAGGGCACGAGGAAACACTGAATAGGGGTCGATGTCTATGAAAATTATGTGAATCATATGCTGTGGTCTTCACAGTCGCCAGTCACAATCATCAAAACACCAAATGAGGGAATATCTTCTGGAGGATAAGGTGTTCATCCCTGCAGTAGAGTTCCAATACTGAAGGTGTTCTGGTGGCACATGGTGGCCCAACACCTTAGTGAGACTTTATGTTGATTTTTCCTTTGTCTGTCTACACGGTAGGCCGTATATAAAGAGGGACGTAGCCTGTGGGACATCACCCATAGGTTCCTGAAGAGCAGGTTTGTAGCTCAGAGTGAGCTGCTCCACTGTCGTCATCTTGGCAGTACCTGACTCCGCCTAACTCCCGGCTAATCCAAAAATGGGCACAGAGGTGGGGCGCGTGTGGAGCCAAGACTTCAGTGCATGCCAGTTGATGGCAAGCATACACTCACACACCTGTCACCCAAAGCAACACACCCTCAATTATGCATAACATTAAGCCCTAATAAAATTTAAATGGGTGAGTTGTATAAAAATTCACTCACCTCCCCCCGTACAGTTGGCACGAAAGGCGAAATTAGCTGCAGAGACCAAAACCATGCATAAAATTTAATTGTATTCAGATGCAGTGATGATCTCTATCACAGTTTATCAACTAAACTATCTCACTTGTGATCAGTAAATACTGTACAGTTTATATATTTGTATAAGGAGTGCTCTGCACCTGATTTTGGACTATCTACATATCAACACCGCCTTTTTTTTTTCTTTTTTTTTTTAAAGGAAAATCAATGTTCAATCCGAATTGAAAGTAAATTCAAAGGATTCAGGTGCAAGGAGCTTCACAGCAAACACCTCAAGATAAGTAGCTCACTAGATTTATAGTCTGACATACAATTAACTGTTATGTCACTGCAATTCCATTACAGCACTTTGCACTTAAAAGTAGTTTATAATCCCATGAAAATCTTGCCGAGCTGGATCACTTTTCTCTTACTCATATTTTACAGTTCAGTCTCCATGGACCTATACAGTGCTCTTCTCCATGAATGTATTAAAGCATTACATTATAGACACTTTATTTGTAATGATGTAAGAGATTCATGTAGGCTGGAAGCATCAACTACATGTAAATATCATTTTTACAGATAAGGAAGAATATTTTATGGTGTAAATATGACTTTTTTTCCCCACTTTTTAACATCAAAATTGCCTTTAAGATTTTCCTCTGAATGTTGTTTGATTGCATTTTAATTGTTCTATTTGTTACATACACTATGACAGACTGAGATGCAAGTTTAATCAAGCCCATTATGATGGATTAAAAGTTTTATGTTATATAGTTTTATATTATATTTAAACAGCCTTAGACAAAGGCCACTGGTTTAAGTACAATATGTCAACCATTAGAATAACTGTAAAGCTTTGTATTCTCTCTTACAACAAAACCAGTAACACTGTGCTGCTGAATTTGTGTTATCCACGTGCAGCCATGCTGAGCACAGAAAACCTTTCGGCTCACTGAAAACTGTACAAGGAGGGCTGCTAGCAGAGCTCATTTGGAGAGCTGTCTTTAAACACACTATTTATCGTGAAGTGAGACCCATGCAGTTAGACGGGCCTTTTGTTCATCAGTTTTTCTTTGCTGGCCTCCTTGTTTGATCAGATGCGTTTGCCACGCATGATCTGCACCCGTTTGAAGTGTGGTCAATTGGCGCAACGCTGTGCATTTTCTTTTTCCTGCAGAAATTGTCAAGAATTCACTGCAGTAGTGAGAGCAAAGAAAGACAGAAAAATGACAGTGAATGTTCCCCATAGTGATTGGCCATAACACAGCTGACATATTTCATCTAGTTAATTCTCATGAGGCTTGTTAGCAGTATCAATATTGCGGAATCAAATTATGGAATAAAAATACATTAATTTGCAATGCCTTTGAACTGCCACGATTGCAAGTCTGAGTGATTTTTACACCTTTAGATTATTGTGTTGCACATTTTAATGGAAATATATTATTGCTAAGAACAAATGGGGTAAACAAACTGAGTGGCTTGAAAGAAAGCAGGCCCTGATCTGGAGGTAAAGAAAAAGAATGATGCAAGCAAAATGAAGAGCAGTTTGTTCCTGTGGCCTTATCTGTCACCATCAACCATAATCTGTCCTGTGTTGTAGATTAATTTAAAGATTAGGGAGTGCCATACATTTGCACAGTGCAGGGGAGAGCCAAGGCACGAGAGAAATCACATCATATAGCCGGCTCCTCTCTGAATATATGGCACAGCTCGGCTTGTTCATATACTTGTGCTTTCTCTGATCTTTCTTCTTCTGCCCGGTGACACATGAAAGCTTTTCACTGAATCAAATCAACAGCCTGAGATAATTCAGTGTGACAATGTAACAATTGTGTTAGTTTGATTTCATGTGGGGATATTTCTATCATTCACACATATGCCATGAAGGCTGTGACGGTGAAATTGGGTGAAAGTTCACGACAGCTAACAATCCGAGAGCGATGTGGGGAAATAAATGAGGTCAAATCAAATATTGTTTCCTCTCTGCCTACAGGTAGTGGCTGCGTATTTCTGCACAGGTGCCTTCAGTAGTTGTGATTCATTTCAAACTGGCAGCCCATTTTAAACATACAGTCTACATGCCACATCTCCCCTACATAACCAATCTATCAAGCCTAACCCGGCGGTACGTGCATATACTCCCATATCACAGAGAAGGCTGGAAAGCAACTGTCATAGATGGCATGATTGAATTGTTCCCTTGCACTGTCACCAGAGGGGCTATTACTTCAAATTAGCATACAAATTCAAACCAGGACAGATGGATTTGTCACATTCCAGTCGCCATCTTCCTGGAAGATTGGCTGTGCTTGTGCTGTGCGATGGAGATAAGACACCTGTCTCGGCTGCGATTGGTGGCGGCCCCGGTGGGGGGAAAAAGGACCGGCGTGGGATGGGAGGAGGACTGGGGTGAGTGGGTGGGTGGATGGATTTCCTGAAACGCTGAGGTGTTGTGCAATAAACTTCCCCCTACCCACGGTCTCAAATGATGATGAGGCACCATCCAGGACTCTGTGGGTGGTGGGAGATTGAGCTGTAGCGAGCTGGTGATTCACACTGGAAACGCACTGAACAATACCTGTCTGGTGTTTGTTTGTGTTTGCTACTTTTGTTGAGTTACTGTCAAAGTGCCACATAAAATGGCCACTCGCATCAGCACAGGGTGCAGGAATGGGTGTGTGACAGCTGTGGGGCAAGATGCAGGGCTCAGCTCTGCATATCCTTGACCTCAAGTGCAAATGGTAAACAACACAACTCATTCCAGTGACGTCAGAATTCCATTTTGAATCAAATCTAAGGATTCTTATGTATGAACATCTGAGCAGCCGCGGACTAATGATTAAGCCAGAAGTCAGACCACATGCAATCGTCGCACACCCTCACATCAGGCACTAACAAAATAAAACTTGGGAGACACAATGATTTTCATTTGTAATTATGGCAGCGTGAATCAATGGGAAGTATTGAGCATGAAAAACTGTTCTTACCACAGGATCAATCCCATATAATTTCCAGATCAGCTCAAACTAATGGGTTTTCTATTGGCTTCACTTTGGAGAGAGACTAATCTCCCTGGCACCATTTCGTGGTCCTGTGTACGTTCCCTAGCCACAGGCCATCCACTTAAAAACTTGTCTCCCAACAGTCCAAAAATATTAAAGCACACATGCTAATTTCCTGACTTAGCATATTATACAATCTGCAGGCTTAATTTAAAACTCCCTTAGCAGGTCTAGTATCTCTGCCTGCCTACTTCCAGACACTACAGAGATTGAAAAAATGCTTACAGGTTCGTTTCTGCCTCTATCCTTACATCAATGTTATGTATACTCCCTTACAAGTAATGTAAAGTTGAGATGCAGAGGAGGGGAGAGCAAAGTTATCTCACCATAAAGGCTGCTGTGTACCTGAAAAAAGCATAGGAAACAGGTAAGCCCTATGGAAACCAAATGGGATATTTGATTTACATTTGTCATTGTATTTTCATGCTTCCAACTCTTCTACACAAGTAGAGTTGAAATAACCAACTAACCGATAAGCTGATCCACAGAAAATTAATTGATAACTGTTTTGGTAATGGATTAATGGTTTAAGTCATTTTCAAACAGAAATGCTGTAAAGATTTAACTGCTCCTTGCCAAGTAGTGTTATTCAGTCCTCAACGGCGATAGGGCCAGGAGTGTACTGGCATTCCCGGGGACCCTGACTGAACTGAACTCAGGTGAGGACCCCCACCCACATCTCCAGAGGCTTCCTGTGAATCCCATTTCACAAACTCTTCATGGAATTCACGCTTCGCCAGCCACTGGCAGCTGTTCTCGTTAAGCTGTTGACCCCCAGAACGAGAGGGGAAAGCTTCCCGAGACAGTTTGTTGCTAAGAAATTCTCAAGTTTGTTTGTTGGATGCTACATTTTATGTTTTAAGCTGACGAGCCTGTAGTTTGACAATTATAAAAGTTGCAGCACCAATCATCACTCTGGTTACTCTTCAGATCACTGTGGTGCTTCGAATCCGTGCTTCTCCCAACTGCAAAGCTGCACCTTCCACATCAGAGAGGCACTGACACAAAGCAGTACAGCCGAAACAGGCTCCAGCACAGCAGGGATTTCACACTGATCTTGTTCCGAAACATTTGTAATTAACATTCCCCCTCACTCCAACTGTTTCTGAAGCTATCAATATCCCAGTAATAAGATTTAACTTCCCTGAAGAGCCAAGAAACAAGCAAGGATTTGGCAGGTCAAAACGTGACTGCTCAGTGCGAGTGTGTGTGTGTGTGTGTTTGAGGGTTAAGTGAAAAGTTTATGCGCAGATTATCTTGTTATTTTAATGCTGACACTAGAAAAATATTTTATTACAAAGTCATTTTTTATTAAGTTGAACAGTTGACAGGAAATGTGCCCCTCTTAGTATCTCCATGACAAGAGAACATCACATTATGCCTGCATCAAAATACAGTATAAATTACATTTGATCAAAAGCGTCTCTTCATGGACTAATGCTGTTTTAGCAGTAGAAGCAAAACACCAGCCAAGAATCCCGAGGTGGGATTTGTTATTATTGATGTCTTTAAGACGAATGTTGAAATTTACATAAAATATCATGCTTTAGACAGAAACGATAACCAATCATACAGTCAGTTTCTAATAGTGTTTCACCCTCTTGGCTCCAAAAACAATGACACAAGGTGGCCCTAAAAAGCAACTGGACACAATTCATCAGTCATTATGAAAATACATTAAACACGGTGAGACAAAAATAGAATTCAAAATTAGGCTGTTGGTGGACATTAAAAAAAATATAGAACGCTCAAATGAGTTCAGATTTTTCTTTGTACAAATACTGAGGATGCTGCTGCAGCACATGCAAACCTTCTTAGTACTGAGTGTATTCCTTGGATGAGAGTTTTGCAATGATACGCTCCAACTGTCTCTTTGCTTCACACTGGGGAAAGTTACTCATCTCATAGTACTGCGGGGCAATTTTCACCAACCTAGGAAAGAAAGCAAGTAAACATTAGTCACAAAAATTGTCTTCGGTGTTTACTTGTGGGAGAACGCTGTTCTTCCATATTCACACGCTGACTGCCAGCGCAGCCACAACAAATTTGATACGTAATTGCACGAGGTCACAGAGGGGGGAAGAGAAACACAGGTAGGATTGTCCGTTTCACTGAGGGTGTGCGGTGCATACAAGCCGACAGCAGTGGGGCTGGCGTCTAATTTTTTATTCGACTTTTCTCAGTCAAGACTCATATGTAACAATTAGTCAATAAACTGATTAGTTGACTGACTGATCGACAATAATTTTGATGATCAGGTATTTGTTTCAGTCATTTAAAAAAAAAAAAAAAGTAATTATATGAAAATTTCCTGTTTTCTTAGTCTAACATTTTGGACTACTGGTCAGACAAAACAGGACATTTGAAGACATCACCATGGGCTCTGGGAACATGTGATAGGATTTTTTCCCCCCTCACTATTTTCTGACATTTCATACACTAAACGATAAACAGATTAATCCAGAAAATAATCAGTGCTTTACTTGATGGTGACAGTAATCCCTAGTTGCAGCTCTAGCTGTCATGAGTCTGTACTTGAGCACGAGTGAAATGAAACTGTGAGTACAAAGGTAAAATGCAGACTTTCAACTTTACTTTTTAACCGCACCAGATGTGAGACGTAGTGTCACATCAAATCGGCTCTCACAGCAAACACTGGACGTACTGTACAGACAGTAGTAGTCAGGGTACAGTAGCCAGAATGTGCTGGTCCGAGGGAATCAACGTGATAAAACTGCTACTTCTCTGAAACAATGATGCACGTCGCCACGAGGACTCGGAACAGTGGCGCATCCTGACACAACAATGTGCGTCAAGATGCTGCCGGTGTGCTGGTTTACACTCACAGCTACAGGTGTGGGTGTCGACGTGTGTCATACACTGCCGGTGTGTGCTGCCCATTCAAGGTATTTATAGTTCTGTTCAAAGGTTTAGGCACCCAAATCCTATAAAATGTGTTGATTTTTGAGGTGGAAAAAATAAAAAAGGAAATACATCCTCTGCAGGAGACAGACCATAAAATGTGTGGAAACACTCATGGGGAAAAAAACCCCCAAAAACACAGACAAGCAAATCAAAAGAAAAAAATTGATCTTTTTGAAGCTACTTAAAAAAACCAACACGAATTATGCGATTGTGCAGAAATCCAAGATGTCTGACACAAGCTGAGTAAGATTTTACAATAGTAATGAGATAACACATGGGTGACATACAGGGTATCAGACTGCTCTATCAATGAAGTGTCCATATAAAAAAAAGTACTCAAGTAAATGCGTTAATCAACTGCTTTGCTTTGTATTACACAACACAATACAATACTGGTAATTGCCTTTAAAACATGCCACCCCAGAATTGAAACTTACCACTCTGGTTTGATGTCAGTGCACGTGCGGATGTAATTCTTGGTAGTGAGCACAAACTCGTTGTAGAGCACCCACTCGGGCTTGTGGTCCAGCACAGTGGAAGGGTGCAGCTGTACGACTTGGTTGTCCTTCACCGTCAGGTAGTGGCCGGTGCGCTCCAGGTGAGCGATCTGTTTACAGCACAGGAACAGAGGAGGGTCATTGCCAGGAAAAAGAAAAAACACTGATAGAAAGGGAAAAAAACAAAAAAAAAAAACACACACACAGCCTTTATTGGTGCTTAATTTAATTTCTGTAACATTTCTGTTCCATCTTAATCTATGTAAATTAATAACACAATGACAAAAAAATAAAAGTCAACCTGACAGAAGACGAACTTGTTTGTAATCAGGCAGTGATGAATTTTTTCCTACTCTGCAGATACTTGGTAAAGCTGCAGTGGCTGTTGTGATTAACCAAGGCAATCAGTCTCAATAAAGGCCTTTCCAAACAAAGACATGATCTCAAATGCTGTGAAAGCTCGAACATGAACCGCAAATATGTCTGCGAGATAAAGGTTAATGTTGACAAATATTTAAATATTAACACCATAATTCAACCTGTCAGGTTGCTTGTTTCAGGTAGCCCTGAAAATGGCTCCTTGCAGAATGCCATTTGTTTCCTTGAGCGAGGCACAAATTGACTTGATTTCTTGTTATGTGTTTAAAACAAAGCAGCCGTGTGTGTGCATGTGTCTGCGTGTGTGTGTGCTTTAAAAGGTGTTGATCCATTACAATAAACACTTCAGCTGCATGTTTAGTGAGTGCAAATGTTTTGCACAACACATATTTATTTATTTATTTTTTAAATGGTCAAACTCAACAAGGGCAAACTTCGGTGAGCATCAGGTCAGCAGTGGAGCTGAATACAAAGACTGCCTTTGCTGGAATAACAGAGGAAAAAGAATTATGAGGAAGTTTAATAATGAGTCTTTAAAAACAAAGTTGCGGGAGACTAATTAGCTATCGTCAACAGGTGACTGTTTTTGTGAGCACAGAACTTCGCCAAGGGGCCGCGATCTGACCGACCTGCATGAAGAAGCCAGTGACCAGCGCTCGGCGGATGTTGATGTAATAGTCTCTGCTGCTGAAGTCAGTGCTCCGTCGCGGCAGACTGAAGCGGTCCATGATCCTGGACAACTGCTGGCGTACGTTGTCGGCCGACATCAGCGAGCGGTAGTTGACAAAGTTGTCATAGCACCACTGAGTGGACTCGTTGTCTGTGGGAGAAAAGGGTCAACTTAAGACAAATTAGGACACCCGTGAATTTCGGTGAAAAGCGAGTGCATGTATGATCGGGCCACTCACTTTGTTTGAAGGCGTGGTAGACGTTGAGCAGCGTCAGGTGGTCTCCGTCGATGTGGGAAAAGCGCATCTTGGACTCGTCAGCCACCTTCTTAGCCTCGGTGGGTCGGACGAAGCACTGTGGGACTAAACAAGGTTGGTATAGGCCCCAACACAGCCGCCCATAGGGATAAGTTAAGCAAATCCCAGAGAGGGGAACAAGGCCTCAGCTCAAGAGAGGCACAGAACACTTCACAGGGCACACTGTATTGCGAAGTGTTTATTGTGGGAATGGAAAGGTGGAGGGTCAAAGAGAAGGGGAGAGGAGAGGGGGTGTGTTTCTCCGTCCTGACGCGCTACTGTATGGTTTTACACAAGATATGGTGAACGTGTGGCCCCCAGTCCAAACAAGCATCTCATCTAAAAGCAGTGGTGTATGATTTACTCTGGTTCTGCCCTCTCCCCTCAGTGAATTTGCTCTGAATTGCTTAATGTCAAACCTGCTTGATTGTAGCTATAATGGGTAAAAGCTGTGTTTATTGAGCCTCATGGTTGGTTGCTGTGGCGGCACCATTCTCAGGTGTACTTTTGCTGCTTACTCTAATGAACTCAGCAAAAACCTGTCATCCTGAAACACCTGCTTTAAGTGCACACCACGTCCAAACAGCTACTTAAATCCATTTCCCCACTCAAAGACCCTCGCACTCCCTTCAAAGGCGTCAAGATTCATCTCAATGAGCAGCATTCTGCTTTGGAAAGCCTGAAGTGCAATTACTGCTGTAGTAGGTGCTGGTGCTGCTCCAGCTACACCTATACATTTTGTCCAGACATGTATTTTTCCCCTCCTTCACAAATAATAGCTGACACCACTGACTTTATCCTCTGCTTGCCTTGTAGTTAAGTTCAGTAGGAACACATGACACTTATTCTAAGTAGATTAAGACCTCTGGGGTCTGAGTTGATCATACAGAGAAGTCAGCTGTAAATATTATTTTAAACTAAGTTTTTGCCAGGACTTAAACAGACCCATTAAAAGCCTCATGTCAACACAACTAAAATAAAAAGAGGGATCAAAGACATTTTAGAGACTTAAAAGTTATAAATCAGCTGCTCACTGGTCATTTCTAAAGCTTGGTCCATGAGCACAGGAAATGGAAAGAGTAGCAGCTCAGACCCACACAGCGGGCCAGCCCTGAGCATTACCTGACAACATGGCAGTGATGGAGAGGATCTCGTTGGAACAGTTGAATTCACAGCTGGCGATGACCATCTTGGCCAGCTGGGGGTCCAGGGGGAACTCTGCCATCATGGAGCCCAGCTCCGTCAGGTCACCGTCGTCGTTGAGCGCTGCCAGGTAGTTCAGCAACTCCAGGGCTCGCATCAGTGTCTCTGGGGCTGGGGGAGACAGAGTGGGAGACACGGGCCATTAAAAGGGTTCCAGTCCCACGGGCAAAACCACACACGGAGAGAGGACAATTTCCAAAACTGTCATTCTTTCATTACAGCAACACTTGAACACGAGACCACTCCAATTGTTCTCAACTCGAGAAGAATTTGGAACCTACAGGAGAAGAAGAACTGCGTGTTTTTACTATTGCAGCTGAAATGGTTCGTCAAAAAAGATTTTAGACAACTATTGTGATAAGCCATGAATCCTTTCACATCATTATCAAGCTTCTCAAATATGTCAACTTGCTGCTTTTTTTGTCATGTATGATAGTAAACTGAATCTCTTTACATTCTGGATTGTTGTTGTCAGATAAAATAAGATACCTGAAGAAGTCACCTTGGACTCTGGGATAGTATTAATGGCCAATTTTCACTGTTTCCTCAATCAATTAATCAAGAAAATAACCTGCTGATTAATCACCATTGAAAATAATCCTTAGTTGCAGCTCTATTTAGGTTTGTGGATCTTCACCGTCACGCTAAATAATACATCTGTCAAGAATTGAATGTAAGATTCAAAGATTCACGTTAAATCTGGCTGTTTCGGGCACTTAAAAATCATACCTCATTTCCTATTTGCGTCTTCAAAATCAAATTAAATTGACTGGACTTTTTTTTTTTAGAAACTGTCAAACATGAGTACTCCATCAACACAGAATATTCACTGCACAAATTTTCACATTCAAGCAACTGAATATCAAAACATAATTTTCCCAAATAGAGGAAAAAACATCCAGGCAAAAATAAAAATGTAATAACTGAAATTGATTTCTTTTTAGCCAGAGAACATAAGTTAAAATGTGATTTTATGCCATGTGGTTAAGTGGTTATTGGCTAAGATATAAACTCTCTTGTTGACTCTGCAGTGGAGAAGATCTGCAACCTGATGAACCGAATTTGACGGCGTATTCGAAAAATAAGAGGCACCCGAGAGAAAAAGGCAGCAAAAACAATAGAGTTCCATCACCTGCTGTACCTGGACCTTGAATAGAAGACAAATGCGAGTTAAGAAAAGACACAGACGCTCAAACAAAGGGAGGCTGTTTGCAGGTTTAGTGGCAGGGAGCATGAGGTGAATCAAAATGAGAAGGCTCTCAGCATGTGATGGCCAGAGTTACGCTAGACAGCAACTTAGCGGAGAAGTAATCATGGCAGAGCTCATTTTTCATCCTCCGCTCAGGCAATCCTAAACAACTAATGCAATTACAGGAGAACTTTCTACTTAATGCTTCAACACAAAAGGCTTCCACCGTTTGGTTAAAAGATTTTTCCTCCAGATGCAATTATTGACCTTTGGCTCCCGAGAGCTGAAGCCTAATGACCAGTTGCATGTTAACTGAAAATTAGCTTCAAGCTCTGGCTGCGGTGCTTGTTCACTTTCATTTCTCTCAAGTGCTCCCAAAAAATTCAATTTCAAACAGCAGGGAGGCATTTTTTTATGATTAACAAATATTGATTTGGGGCATCAAAGCTACTTTTTTCTTTTTTTTTCTTCTTCTTCTTTAAACACAAAGTGAGTGCCGGCCACATTACTTACTACACCAATGGCTTGTGTGGGGCTGAACATAAGGTGAAAATCTGATTTCCAAATTCTGCTAGCATGATGAACCAGTGTGGAAATTCAATCTATACACAATGCGGCTCATCAGAAAAGTAAGTATTGACTGCCTCAACACACAAGAATCCGATATATTAACCAAGGGCCAAATCAATGAGACGAAAGGCTAAAGGTACATTAAACCACATTGGCTTTGAAAGGTACTTCTTTGGAAATGTCACGAGGCAAATGAATCCCACCCAGCCAAGTCCTTGTGTAAATCGCTACTGATTTCTTTTGGATTTTCCATTTGGTTGGCTGGCTCACAATGTCGCTCCTGTGTTTAGTGAGCGGGGAGCGAGGTGGGCAAAGAGAAAAATAAACTAGATATTTGAGCGTTTCACAGTAAAAGGAAAATCAGGGATGCATTAAGATTATGGACAAGCTCAAATGGAAAAGGCCACTGGCATTTGGGATTGATTACTTTGATTATCAGGGACATCTTAACTCAAATTCAGAGGCAACCTCAGAGATTTTCATTTAAATAAATGTTTGTTAAGTCACTGTATCTGTCGCCGGACAAAGTAACACAATGGTTACTGAGCTTATGGCACAGTGATGAAAGCATTGTAATATCTATATATTTGCAGTATTATGAACTGGGTGTCTAAAAAAACCCTGTATGAAGTTGTTTTTCTAATGCAAACCAAACATTTCCTACTGAGGCAGCTTCACATTAAAAGCATTTAACCTGCACGTTGACTTTTATTATGAAGTAGTCACAAAAAATGCAACGCGTTTGTCAGTGAGCTTAGCGCATACCACTATCATTCAACGGTCTTTTTCTGCACTTTTTTGACAGCGGATCAGTTTGAAATATTGCAGGGAGTAATGGAACAAGAAGGAGCAGCCACAGTGAGCGGTTAGATAAAGAGCTGCAGGCGACAGGCTGAACACCTCCAACTTCTCAGACAGGTAACCAACTCCTTTCACTATGCTCTGCTGTTTGCAGACTTGTGCCGTGTGCAGCATAAAATGAGATCACGGTTGCTCACAGGATGATGGTAAAAGGCCAATTGTTCCCTCACTTTATTAAAACAACAATAGTTTGTTTTGCTGCTCCCTGGGTTACTGCGACCTGTGGTATTAAACCGCATTTGCCGTTACTTCAGTAACTACAGGCATAGCCAAATAAACCAGGACAGAAAGTATTTTAAACAGGAAGAAACAATACAAAATTTATGTTGGCCTAGCTTTACCACAATAAACGCTGTAGCATCAAACAAGGGAGTCTTTGATTGCGACAATTACAAGAATCTCCTCCATCCACTTATTTAGAATTTAAAGCATGCCAAAAAAACAACAACCCCCCCCCCCCCCCCCAAAACTCACATTAAAAACTATTGTTTCATCTTCGACTCTCCCAAGACACCTCTTTGACCTGTCCACTTACTCTGAGGCGGGCCTTCGACACAGCGTATCAAAATTGATCTGCTGTAGCTAGATATTATGAAGCGCCTGTCCAGGAACTCTCACAGACTCAAAGCACACATCATTTGTTGCACTCCACTAGCTCCAGCTTCCAGTGTGCTCAGGAGCTAGTTAGGAGAAACCTTCTGCCATGAGTGGATCAAGTAAATAAAAGGTAATCCTCTCCTTTCCCTTCACCCCACTGTTCCCAGTTAGGCTCGGCAGACAAGGCCAATCCCACATGTTGGCGCTTACCCTTACGTGTTGTGAGAAATGTGGGGGTGGCGGCGGAGGTCAGTCACGTTTCACTGGAGGAATATAAAGGGAAGGCAATAGCCAAGGTGATAGCACCGCTATTGATGTAACCAATTTCATTCTCAAAATGGCGTTTGCCACAGTGGACGGGGAGAGATGGGTTTAATCTCAGAGGTGAGATGAAAACTATATTATGGTGAGAAAAGGAGGGGGGGGGGGGGGGGGGGGGGGGTTAAGGATAGGGAAAGGAGGGGATGGTCTCCTCGGGAAGATGTAGGAACACACTCTCCTGAGGAATGCCATAACTTGGCGTCTCAATGAGACAAGGTCTGTGTTTTGGAATAGATCCAGCATAATTCTGATGTACAAGAATTAAGAAATACAAACAGAGAGAGAGCCAGAACATAAACTGTCTGTTCAGACAGAGTACTAACTCTCTCTTTGAACAGCAATAATCTAAACTTAAAGTAGACTTCTCATAAAAACTGCAAAACGCTACTGACGTGTCTGCCAGAGCACTTATCCGCAAATCTCAACATTCACTATGCACTATTTGATATCTGCCAAGATCACTTTATTTTTGCTTTGTAGTCTTTCCCGAGCTCCCGAGAGACACAGCCGACCCAGATTTGATACTGCACATCAGAACAACCACAGTTAAACTAAATGTTGCTAGATTTCATAGGAGCTGCATTTGTATTGATTCAAATGGCACCGAAGATCAAGATCTCAATTTCACTCGATATCGAAGTTATAATCCTTCCAGATTTCATTCATTGGTTGGTCTGGTGACACCCTTGGTCACCGGTAGTGACAGCATGTGTGGTTGAAAAACACTTGAAAAAAAAGTCTAGTCAATAATAATTGTGACTACAATCTGATTTCATGCTGCACATAGCGTAGGTAAAAACAGAGGTAACATTGGATTACATGCTGCATTGTTTCCTATGAATCCCCTTGTGTGTGTGAAGGCAGTTTGAAATGCAAATGGCGGACCCCACTACCAACAATGAAAAGTACAGAATGTAAATGCAATGCACACAATTCTTATCAATAATCATGATCAATTTGATTTTGGGAAAAATGAAACACTTTTGAATACATTTTAAATTATTGTTTTACCAGGCAAAGATTCACACTCTTGTGGAACCGAATGCAAAATAAAACAACATAAAGAACTATGAGTATACTCTCAATATGTGTTTTTGAGCTGAACAAAAAACAGTCTTTCTTCAAACTAACCTGGTGGATCCATGAAGTCAAAGTGCACCAGGTCATCAATACCCAGCTTCTTCAGCTGCAGCACCACGGAGCCCAGGTTAGACCTCAGGATCTCTGGATATGTGTTGTCCTGTGTCAGTTAAGAGGTACAAGAGAAACCCAAGACCATTCAAAATGTATTAGTCAGGATCTTATTATCTCCTCATGTGTCACTTATTTGTCAGACTGAACAAAGGCCGTGAGTCTAGGGCATTTAAAGGGCAATTTAACTTGTTTAATAAAGATTCCCTTTGCCACACGGCGTGATGTGAAAGAATTAGGCTTTGAAAGTGGAGAGCTGGGCCTCTGCAGGTTCAGCACCGAGCTCTTGGAAATATAATTCAGGTAAAAACTAGCAGTTGTAAAAGCAAATACTGAATAACAGAGAGCTTTTCCGGCTTGAAGGCTGCTCTGGGGGGATACAAAGAGCTTGTGGCGTTGAAGAATTGCGAGATATGAGAATCAAACGCCTGTTTCCACCTCGTAGAATTTTAATTTTCAAGCTGCCTTGTTTCTTACCTGCATTTCTGTCTTGTACGCTTTCTCTGTGTAAAGGCGGAAACACTTTCCTGGGCATGTTCGTCCAGCACGACCTGCCCTCTGCTGGGCTGAAGCCTTGCTGATGGCCGTCACCAAAAGTGATTCGACTCTAATCCGTGGGTTATACACCTGATGGCAAAAGAAAAAGATGAAACACATTTCAGGTGGATAAAAAAAAAAAAAGAAGCTAAAACTGCAATGATGCAGATTTTTTCAGGGGTACAGGTAAAAAAAAAAAAGTAGCTAAAAACATACTAACACCCACAATCTACTATATATATACACAAGCAGCTAACTCAAAATGTAGAAATACACACAATCCACTACAGTGCATATATAATCTCTTTTTGCACTGTGTGTAAGACTTGGCTCCAGGCTGGTGAAATGTCAGAGGAATGAATAACTGGCTTTTCCATCTTTGCCGCTGTCAGGTGTGCACTGCTGTGTTTATCTGGGGATTCTCAGGCAACAGACGCAGATGATCGCAGCAGATAAAGAGTGGTGGGAGAAGATTGGGGCGGCAGGGAGAAGGGGGGTGGGGGGCGGGGGCGGGCCTAACCTTTTGCTTGGCAAATCCGGGATCAATTACAAACACCACGCCGTCAATGGTCAGGGACGTCTCTGCTATGTTTGTTGACACGACGACCTGTGGAAATGAGAACACGAGGGTTAAGAAATGATCTACCTCAGGGGTTTGGAGGAAAAGACTCAGACTCTGGTTTGTGTGGTTATTTAGCAAATCCTTTCCAAAATTCAAACATTCAAATAATGAACAACTTGGTTAGAGATTACAGCAGTTTCTTTGTGTGAAATATTAGAAAACAAAGTACAGCGCAAAATTGGGAAATAAGAAATCATAGTAATTCTTAAGCACAAGGAAGAAAAGAGTGCAGATATCAGCTTTGCTTTAACATGAAAAATATTCCCTGATGTAGGCAAGCTGACTGAAGGAGCTTGTGGAGATGACTCTGTGGCGCTCTGTGCACACTCTGTCTAATGCAACCCAACAGGGGAGTACCACAGCAGTTCCTGCAATCAAGTTCAATGTGCTTTCAATGTATTTGTGGAGAGAGCTGGCTAGGTGCTCAGTGTGCCATCCAAATGCATTACCTCTGTCCTTTCTGTTATGATGTGTGTGTGTGTGTGTGTGTGTGTGTGTGTGTGTGTGTGTGTGTGTGTGTGTGTGTGTGTGTGGTTGGAGTTTCTGTCTGACTGTCCTCAGCATGTTGCTGCTTTTGTGGAAACGCCAGCTTCCTTCTCTTGGAAAGCTCTTTCCAGAGATTTTCAACAATTGCAGAAAATAGTTGATGTAATGGTTCCTGTTAGGTGACCTGCTTTTTAACACGCTGAGAGCTCAACAATGGTTCCTGCTTTCATCCAAGCATCTTTTCTCCCCCCAAATTCACGGCTGCTGTAGATCTCTAATGTGAACCCAGCACATGTCTGGAAATTTGGAGCACTGCTGTCTGCAGACACGCCAACTGTGCACAGCTCATTGTCGCTGATTGGCTCTTGCTGTGTGCTACGCAAAGCTGGCTCTGTCAAAGCTGTGCTGCAAACACCACCACAGACACACAGCATTGCAAGTGCAATGCATTAACTTCAGTTTGAAACATTTTGAAAGTCACTGACCTGACCACCACAAAAGTGTTCCACGTAAGTGTTTCCACGGCAGACAGCAAATAGTCTAACAACCCTCGTCATTACAAAAGTCAAAAGGAGGATGTGGTACTGAAATATTACAATATAATATCAATAAAATATAAAAACTAGTGCGACAAGACATGGAAGACATTCTTTTCATTCCAGTGTTGGATTTTACCTGTTGATACCATCACATCACTGGATGGATGTATCGTATCTGATCAGGACATGTTATGCCTTAATTATAATCTCCCACAGTAGCTACATGATGCATTACTGCATAAGAAAATATTACAAATGCTACTACATGCAGTTGCTGGTTACTTTTTTTTTTTTTTTCTTTAATTCACTGGGATAGAGAGCAGAAATGTGCAGTTTGCAGTGGAGCTGGCTTGGCTAGATGTGTGTTAAATGGCTGAGTCTGTCTCCTGTCTTCAGTTGTAACAATCCCCACTAGCGTCAGAGACTTGCAGGAGAAAACAGGTTGACCGGTTTCAGTTCTTGTTGGCTCCATCTCTTATCTCTGTAGCTGCCACAGCCCTGACGTGTAGATACATAATGTTAGCTGACACGTTACATGTCTTGACACGTTAGCTACGGCATAGCCCACAGCAAAAACGACGGCGGATACGTGCATGCCTCTGTAGCTACCGCAGATATTTCCATTGTAAGTTTTACGGTTGTGCGTATAAAGAAATGATTGAAATAAAGAAAACGCGATTTCTTACTTTTCAAAGTGAGCTAACACGTGCTAATGACGTAATGATCATCTGATAATGGTGATAATACAGGTGGCTTTTGGGACCGTGCTCATGTCAGGGTGGTGTGGGAATTGATTCAAGCGTCGGGGCAGATGTCATTGTTAACAGAGAAGTGGGTTTGTGGGTGAACTGTGAACTTGCACCATTTCCCAGTCTCAGATCTTTTTCTATTACAATTATCCCCTATAGCAAGATGGACTATGAGAAATGACAGCTGAATTGGAGCAAAAAAAAAAAAAAAAGTCACACAAACAGGGAGAAGAGGGAAGAGGGAAGAGGGGAGAGGAGTGGGAGACAGATTTGCAGCTGCTCTCACGCGAACCTTGACCGCCGCTAGGGTGAGTTCTCCTTACATAACAGTGGAAACAGGACTGGACAGAGAAATCCTTTAGATTCATCATAGCACTTCAGACTGTGGCAGCCAGGTCACAGCTCACTCTACTGGCAACTGCCACTGCAGTGTCACAGCTTAATATGGAAGTGGGCGTTTGGGGAAAAAACGCCTCTCCACAAAATCTTTCCCTTGCTCACTTGCTCAACATCTACCGAGACAGGAACAAGCTGTAGGCTGACCTAAGCAGTCATTTGGCGGTAGCCGTCTGCTTTCTTGGTAGTCTTTATGATAAAATGCCAAGCACAAAACCAAACAGTTCTCTGTAGTCTTTGCTGATACAGGCCCACAGAACCAATTTTGCACACTTGACACACTTCCTTTGTAGCTGTGCCTCTTCAGCTGTCTTCAAGCTGTGAGCCTTAGAGACTTTTAAATCCCACCTTTTAAGTGAGGATTTCTCTCCAGCCTGAGAATGCCTGACTGTTTAGTTATTAATGGCAGGGAGGGCCTTTTTTCCCCTGCATTCAGCCTTTGACCTCGGGTAATTCACCTGTCGAAAGACTCATTCCCTTTACTATTCAAACAGAGGGATGAAGAGAAGGCAGTGAGCGTCCATATCCATATGAAACTGATCAGATAGTGGTATCTGGAGAATGGATGTGTTAATATTCATGTAGTTTTTGGATGAATGGAGATCTAACTCTGACTGACATAAGAACTCCATGACAAATGTGAGTTCACTTTATTTTTTCCACTGTTCTCCACCTGCTTTGTGGACGAGTTCCTGAAAATACATTTCTAACAACTCCACATCAAAGTTCCAGGTTCTTTCGGGGGTTGCCCACAATGCTGTCCACCCTGATTGGTCGAGCAGATGTGTCGTCACATCACAGCAAGGACAGCTATAACACCCGCACAACAAAATCCAACTAACATAAGCCATTTGGAGCGAGCTGAAGTGAGCGGAGAATGAAACGAAAAGGACCGGGAAAAGTTTTCTCAGCCAAAAAAATGCAGGGGGAAAAAAAAAAATCTGCAGGTGAAATAAGATTATTAAGAAAATAAAGGATTACAACGCATGCAGTGGAAGACGCTGAAAAACTACAAAGTCGACATCCTGCTTTCATCTTTTTAACTGCATAACACCCAAAAACATCCCAGGTTGTAAAATGGCTAAAATACAGTGAAAACGCCAAAAAGAACCTCGCACCACGGACTCACGCGGCACAGAATTCAGCGGGAAGCCCCAGGTTACAGCTTGTTAAGTTCCTGCAGTGGAAAAGAGCTATCATAAACCCAAAGGTGTAGAGGAGTCACATTGTGAAAGCAATTAGCCACACCGTGGCAGTCGGAAAATAAAGTGGCTGGCCAAACACAGACAGACCAGGCTATCAGACAGTGTCTCATGACAGACAGTGTACGCCAACGTCCCAGCAAGGAATGAAAGGCATGGAATGCTTCAAAGTCCCGTAAAAAAAAAAAAGGAATAGGTGAGGCTGCGCTGCCCTGTGTGTTGGGACACAGTCAGTGCTCCAGCAGATGCCACACATGACACCCTCTCACATTTCATGATCATATGGGTGGCCTCATTGACTGCATTGATTCTGAAGGATTATCCAGGCTGGGGCCATTACACTGAACGCAGGCTGGCTCCTTCCAGTCTGTCGCTGCACTGGATAATCCTGGCTTCTTCATCAGTAATATCATTAGAGCATCATCTCTGCATGTTATTTCTGGGTTATTACCTGCAGGAGAGCAAGTACTATGGCTAACACGGGCCATCTTTCACATTCCCTGCTGGGAGACACAGCCTTGTTGACAAATAAAGCCTTTTCCCCCAACTGCGGAAAGGAGAACGTGCCTGTAGCTGCGTTGACGCGCCCGCATTCAGAGCTCATTGAAATGGATATGTGGTGGAATCACAAGTGACATTTGAGGGAATATTCCAAACGTGACTGCTAAAAACAAACCTAACACTCATCACGGCACATTTGTTAGAGACAATCTTTGAGACGCTGGAAAGCAGAGTGAGATTATAGTCTTTGTTTGTAATTAGTCAATTGCTGCCTTGGCTCTAAATGATTAAACTGTTCAAAAATGGAAGATCAGTAGCTTTCCTGGAGAAATAGAGCAATGACGAGCTAGTGCTTTATGTTAATTGAAGGGTGCCTAATGCAGTCGTTAGCATGCCTAGCTGCAGACATGGCGAACATTAATCCTTTTTCACTACTTCCTCTTGGGCTGGCTTGGAATGACATCTCTGCATTCTTCACTTGATGAGTCGCTCAGTCAGATATGTAGGAGGAGCACATTTACTTCAAGCACGGCAACTTTTCAATACGCGACCTCGACCGATCCGACGAGCGCCCGACACATCAGATCTTGGGGGAAAACAGGGAATCGGTCGCGCTGTTCGGAAGCTAAAAACGGTTGCTGGGTCGACAAGAGTTCAGAGGTCACAGCGTCACCCCGCTACGTTCACTTTATATTCTGAGGTAACTCAACACGAAGGAAGCTGGTAATAAGATGTTCACCAGGAGGAAGAAGCAATACACTACGGCGCTGCGGCACGTCAACATCCCTTTGAACAGCGGAGGCAAATACAGGGAATGACATTTGATCTTTGGGAAAAGATCCTACAGCGGGTAATCAAACAACTAAGAATGTTGAGCCACTTAGACCTGCACAGTGCACACACACGTGACACTGAAAGCCTGAAGAGATTAAATTATAAAAATCAAGACTGTAGAGTCTGGGAAATGGGGGCTACAAAGTTGTGGTAATGTATTATCCAAACTTTGTAGGAAAACCCTCTGGAAATATAAACTCGATGAGAGACTTGATGCCTGTTTCACGGTCAAACAAAACATTTTAAAAGTTTGACTCATTGCACACTTATTCACATTGTATTCCAAAAAAAATAAAAATCCAGGGTGAATTCAGCGTTTTTTTAAAGTATCGCAATTTGTTTAACTTTGACAGCCCATAAATATTTTTCACTGCTCATATGTCAGCCTGATCTGCCTCAATTAGAGGGGTTGTAGCAATGAATCATTCATCAACACCGTCCCCTATCAGATGCTGGGGGTGAACGTTTGCTCATTCACTGGCAGTGATGATATTCTGATATTCTGTCAGATCCCTGGCCAACAGTGTGGCAGCGCAGGTGGTGCTGCCGCTACTCTAGTGATGAGCCCATCTGAATACAAACTGTCACACAAAAGAGAGAAATTGTCTTGTGTCTGTATCAATAAGAGGATCATCCACTCCTCTGAGATTAAGAGGTTGGAGAACATCCTAGTATGTTCAGAGAGGAAAAAGTCCTGTTTTTGGTCAGCTTATATAACCTTCCCCAAATCAGACAGCAAAGGTCTTAGGCCTCCTCTCTGAGCAGCAGCAGGGCATGTGCAAATGTAGTAGAAAGATAAAAATGACTGAGAATGCAATACTTTCCTCAGGCTCAGAGGGCGTGAGTAATACCCCAGTTATAATTTAGAGCAGAGAATCGCATGCTGACAAAAGCAGCATATGTTGTGTGAGTCAGTTCTGCACTAAAGCTGAGAAAGGGAAAAAAGTTTCAGTCCCTACCTTCCAGCTCTCTTCCTTTACGCACCTTATTCCCCATCTGTCCTTTCTACATCAACCCCACTCAATTTCTCTTTTACTTACCCTCTCCCTCAAACGCCCTGCCTCAACCTCCCCCTCTGAGTGTTTTTATAGCAACAAGGCAGTTATACCTTCCTTCCGATGGCACCGTTTGGTTTATTGGGTGGGGGTGGCTCAAAGATCCTCTGCTGCTGCTGTGGAGGCAGCGTGGAGTACAATGGGATGATTTTGATATCACCGACGTCAGGCCCCAGGTCGTCAACCTCTCTCTTGATTCGCTTGCAGGCCTCGTCAATTTCCTGAAAGACAGAAGCATGGCAATTAATCCGGGCGTCACTTGTGTATGCGAACGGCGAAATCAAATAGGATCTGAACAACACCTGGATAAACAATGACGGCGAGTCTGGATGATAGGGGAAGGCGAGGCGGCCGGGGAAACCGTGGTTCCCTGCTACAGTACATTTGTTCTAACTATCGCTCCATCTGACGGAGGAAATTAAACCTGGACTGCAGTATGCTTTGCTGAACTCCCTGTGGCTCTGTTGTCAAATGCAGCAATCACGGAAAACATGGACGCGCACGCTCAGTAGGCACGCGTGCACACACACCAGAGCCAGACAGACTCAAACAGGGTTCATTATTCCACAGTGCAGTATTGTAGAGGGGAATGTGAGATGAGACTGCAGCACTGATGCATAACCAGCGGCAAATCATGGCAGATCAGTTTAGTGAAGCTGAACGTTCTAGAGCCGGTGGGCTGGCAGACAGACAGAGGACCTGAGTAGCACCAGGAATAAGAAAGCATGATAGTGAGCACAGGGCTAGGGCTTATTCTCATAAGGCCTATTGGAATACAATATTAAATGTACTAAAAACACACCCACATGTCCCACAGACACAACCGCCTCACAAACGTAGGAAAAGGTGTTTTATTTTACCTACGCCTACGCACACGCACATGATCACACTTGAAGCTTTTCAGTAGTTTCTGGCATGGCCCAGAACAACATGTAACAGCTTTTCTTTTTCCGCTGTTAAGAACCGTTTTCCTTGTTTTCCTAACAACAATCATTTAATCCTCATGAAGCAGCAGTTACTATATGTGTCACATTACAGCCTATACTGTTGCACCACCTGCAGGCCCATGGGAACAATGCAGCAGCTGATGAACAGGCTCTCAGATTAACAAAATCATGTTACTGCTGCTTGTGGTTGGTTTTTATTTTGTATGCCACACGACAACATAGAAAACTTCTCAGACCTTGATGTTTTCTTTTATAAAATCCCACTGTGTTTAAATTTGTTAAAGCGATGGCTGAAAGTGACTTCATTTGTACCACCGTGTGAAGCCAGTAGCACTTGCCTTGACATGAGAGAGCACCATGGTGATTTTCCTGTTTTCCTTCTGGAGTAAAAGTGTGTTATTAGCCCTGTTTGTCCCCTTGTTCATTGCATTAAGCCAAACCCTGCTGATGGCCATGTGCCTCTTAATCAACACAGTGACAAGTGGAAAATGGTAAATCTGAATGGATTGGTAAAATTATCCTGGGTATTAATAGCCTATCAAGCCTCTGGATGCAGCAGCTGCCATGGAGAAAAAAAGGACCTCTTTGCCAAAGCACTGGAAGCAAGCTGGCTGTCTGTCCCTTAGGGACATGAAGACAGAGTGTGTGTCTGCGTGCACACACACATAGGGGCAGTTGGCCAGTGTTGGGAACCTGTCCACCAGCTCTCCCCGCGACCCCAGAAGCAACAATCTACAGCCAAGCTAATAACCGACACATTTAGGAGCTCCTCTTGACTAGCAAACAACCCCCCTGCCAATCCCCATGTTTTGATGTTAGCTGCTGAGGGGTAAGCTTAAATATTAGGACTTATCTTTGCTCAACAGCTGTGATAAGTTTCGACTTTCTTGTTTGGGGTTGGTGCTTCAGTTCTATTTGTTTGTGGAAACGAAATATCTCAGAGAAAAACTGTTGAAGAGAGAGAGAGAAAAAAAAAGAAGAGTACTGTGCATTTTGCTTTCGTCTGTTATAAATTAAACAGTCAGATAAAAAGAGTCCACGGCTTTGCGATGGATCTGCCTCCCGATCATTAGTCTACATCAATGTTGCTGGGAGACTGAAGAGGTTAAGGAGCGCTTGAGGGGCACGCCGCAGCACCCCTTTGAACACCCATCTCTGCCAGACCTACCACACATTAACTTCTTTAACCCAATTAGGAGGGGCTGATAATGAACTCGCTGTGGGAGTGCTCTCAATAATGCTTTTTGCTTGACACAGTGCAGAGGGGGTGGAATATGCATCAACAAATTACATCTAACTGCAAAAAATAAATAAATAAAAAAAATCTCTTAACACATCACTTGCAAATATCTAAAACTTTCCACATTCACAGGAGTGACTGTCAGTGTTTCTGGCGGTCGGAGCAGCTGGGATACCACGTAATCGAAAATCAATTACCAGCCCTCAAAGGAGACCACTTCAAACACCGTGCCCTCCAATGACTTCATCCCCTTCTTAACAAGCTGCATATTGATCATGCTTTGACTAATGAAATCTGACGAGGGTGTGCTGCATCCGTCAAGCTGCTGCTGCTGAGTGACAAATAATTACTGCCAATAAACATGTGATCGGAGAAGTCATGCACACAACAACATGATTCCTTGAGTGGATACATTTTTTTTTTTTTTTTTTTAAAAACACAAGTTATCACATGTTCTCCAAAACCATTTAATCAAACCTGCACAGACACTGTCGGCTGCGTCAGGCTTCTCTTGTCCAACGATCAGGAGATTGAAACATTTGTTGGTGTATTTCCCCCTCTCTCGCACTGCGCGCGCTTGTGTGTGTGTGTATGTGCACGTGTGTGCATGTGCGTCCACCCAACTGTGACAAAATTCATCATTTTGGGCATGAACCCTGCCACCCATTACACATCAGTGGACAACATTTGCAGGGTGGGAGGGAAAGAAATAATAAATTACTTAATTTCAGAGATCCGTGGGAAGGGCAGAATCTGGGTCACTCCTCGTAATTTTTATTCCCTTCGCTGTGCAAATCCTGGTGGTTTCCCAAACAGGCACAGTCACATGAATTAACATATATCAGTCTGAGGATTAATAGTTTCCTGTGGAGAGGGCTGCGTGCGTGCGTGCGTGTGCACATGACACAGTGTATGTGAGCAGCTCATATATGTTATTAGATTAATGGGAACACTCTTAACAGAGATTTGTTTGGACAGAAATAACAATATTACACATGAATCTAGTGTTGAAACTGTAAGATTAGTTGATTAGTAGTTAACCAAGATAAAAATTAATTTCCAACTATGTTGATGTAACTATTTTTTTTTTTTTTCTTTAAATCAAGCACTTATAACAAACATTCTATCTAGTATATTGACAATATTTGTGTTTTGGACCTGACAAAAAACACATTTTATAAAATCGCATTTTAGGCTCAAGAAAATTCTGATGGGGAGTTCTCTGACATGAATAGAAAATATGAATATAATGTATAAACTAACTAACTAAAAATAATCATTAGCTGGACCTGTATATGTATATCAGAAAGTGTCTAAAGATAATATAACTATATTTCCTGGCTTTTGGAGATCAAAATGGGTAACCCATGAAAAAAGTCATTAAAAACCTATGGACTCGTACCTCTTGTCCAGTGAGGAAGAGCAGAACGTCCCCTTCATCCTCCTCACACATGTGGATCTGGATCACAGTCCGGATGGCTGCCTCCAGGTAGTCCCGCTCTGGTTCCGGCGTGTAGAAAATCTCCACCGGGTGCGTGCGACCGGGGATGGTTAGCAGTGGGCAACTGTCAAAGTACACCTGGAACTTACCGGCGTCGAGCGTGGCGCTCATGACAATGACCTGGACAGAGAAGGGCACAGGAGAGCGGGTGAGGTGGGAGAAGTTTGTCAGGGACGATGTGTTCATAAAAGAGGTGAAAGAAAAGATAAAAATAAAAAGTAAAAAACAGCAGAGTGTAAATGACCGTGGTGATTATGGGAGTGAGCGCTGAAGTGAAGAATGAGTTAGCACGATGAGTATGGTTTGGTGATGACTGGGGATACGAACACAGTGCAACTAAATACAGGATAGATGAAGAGTGCAAAAAGTTAGACAGGATGGATAACGCTCTGAATTAGAATTTAGGATGAGCGCGTTGGCACAAACCCAAGATGGTGTCTATAGTGTAGAACTTGGCATTACACTCCAAGTCACTGACCTACACAGAGCTATGACAGTCCTTGTTCCCGATATTGGGTACACAATGTTCTCTCCAGAGCCATTAGATAGAGCGCATTAGGATTCTGATGGGAAACACGTCTCCCATTTTCAATCTCAAACATTTTCAGGGGCCAGCGTCTCTGCATTTCGCTTTACGCTCTGTGAGACATCATAATTGCTCTTAATCAAGGCAAATTAAACTTTCAAATTTGGTAGGGGATGGGGATGAAGGAAATAGAGGGGTGTGGGTGGATGATCATTCCCAATAACCTAGACCTCATTTAACAGTCCGCGAACAACAATCTAACCTTTGATTCCACACTGACAAACAACTAGTCATTATCCATCTGCTGTATGAGAATTATGTCTGGCACACACTGCCTATAAAACTTCTGCCTGCCTGTACGCTCCCATCCACATCCGACACGTTGCTGTTCTCCCCCCTGCTTGATTGGCTTAAAATGGGGGCTGACGCTGGGACCAATCTCCACTAGTGCTGCGGTGCAGAATAGATGTGCATTTCTGAGCCTAACAGCAACATTTCTCTCTCCTCAACAGATACACAGCTGTCAGACATGGGGACACTGTCAGGAAAAATGTGACAAAAGGGAGGAGTGACAAAAGAGGGACATAAACACTGGATGTCACTGATTTTATCCTAGGGGGGGAAGCAATATTTAGAGCTTTAACAGTGTTTTGTAAGCTTTAAGTGGGACATATTTATGGAAACAAATCAGACGACTGTCAAGGGCATTTTCAACAACCAGTCTGGAGATAGGGCAAAATAAAAGTAGGTAGACTTGATTTCCCGGAAGAGTGATTGTGCAGGGTAAATAGTTACATTAAGATTTAGGAAATTCTACTAAATGCACCTGCTACCAAATCCTGAAACTAAGGCCGTAAAAGAGAGACCCTTGTCTTTACCTTGAGGTCAGACCTCTGGCGGACCACTTCCTTAAGAACCCCCATGAGGATGTCTGTAGCTAACGTGCGCTCGTGGGCCTCGTCCAGGATGATGACACCGTAGCGCTCGAGTAGGGGGTCGTTCATGGCCTCCCGCAGCAACATCCCATCTGTCATGTACCTGTGGGTGAACAAAAGAGATCCAGCAACACAGACAGTTACATACAAAGGTTTTATCATCATGTGCAATTTCATTATCTGATAAAATCTCAGCTTAAAATTATAAAAAATAAGCAAAGCAATCCCACAAAGAGACATTTCCTTTCAAAATGCTATGGGCAAAAAACATTACACTTTGCCTCCACGTATTGGGGCAGTAAGAAAAAAAACATAAAGATAGATTTCAATAAATTCAAACCCATTCTTAAACAAATCTGGACTTTCAAAACAACCTTCTTACTTTAGTACGGTCTTGGCAGAGCTGCAGTCTTCAAACCTGATGGAATAGCCCACCTCCTGGCCCAGCATGACATCCATCTCATCAGCCACCCTCTGGGCGACACTCATGGCCGCCACCCTCCTGGGCTGGGTGCAGGCCACTGCTCGCTTTGGTCCCGTCATTGACCGCACCATTTCAACACACCACTGGGGGATCTGCAAGACAGCAGACAAGTTGGGTTTTGTTTGAGTAGATAAAACATGTGAAAATAATTCTTAATAAGAAAAGGCAAAGAAGTTAGATGAATCCAAGGCAGCAGGTGGAGGAGGATGAAACTAATTAGCAGATGCACCAGCCTATTACTAATATTCCACAAAAATAAAAGATTAACATTAACTACCTGAAAAGTGCTTTACTACAGCCTGCTATTCCCTGCAAACCAAATACCTATAAAAATCATACCTGTCACAGTTTCACTGAAGGAATGCTCTTGTTTTGAGCTTCAAAACATAAGCAGCTTGCTAAGACAGGCCTTAATTTTAAACATAGGTTTCCCTGAAAACATGAGAAAATTGTGAATTTAATTTTACCCACAATCACCAATCCTCCAGCCTTTTATGAGCATTTTAAGGCTAAATACAGTATCAAACATTCTGTCTTAAATTCAAAGAAATACCATTCATTTTTACACTTAAGTGCATCTCTGATTATTTTTCCTCTCTACATTTACAGAATGATCACCACAGATGACGATCCCAAAAAAAGATCCATAAATGCAGCCCCTACGAAAGAGTAGACCTCAAAACCTCATGATCAATGGGTGGAATATACAAATTTTCTACCATCAAGCCAGAAAGCACAGACAAGATTACACCATTTCATTTAAGAAGTGTTTGAAAGATAGTTTATATTCCCCTCAGGAGGAGTCCAACCAGTGATTTACTCTAATCTTCTCTCTTGCAAATTTTAAAAACAGACAACTCTCTCTTTCAAGAACTTAACATAAATCTAATAACCACATACTATGAATCAGCTCCAGAGAGACACTGTTTGAAATGCAGCATCTGTTCACCGCACCGTTTTTTTATTACACCAATTTCATCACTGAATTTCAAATTTTGATTTTATCTGTCATATCACAGTAAAAGTGTATTTGTCGGGGCAACTGACAACAAAAGTCTGGTGTCGCTAAACCTCCTGCCTTTCTACCTGTGTGGTCTTTCCAGAGCCAGTCTCTCCCACCAGCACAAAAGACTGGTTCCGCATCAGGATGTCAGTGAAGCTCTCTCTGTACTCCCAGACAGGCAGCTGCAGCCGCTTCTTGAGGATCTCATAGTAGCGTGGCGTGTGGGGCAGGTTGGTGAAGGGGTTGATTTGCTGCTGTCCGGGGTTTTGCTTGAGGAAGCCTGCAATGCATGCAGCTGAGCTGTTGGGCAGCCCACATGACTTCACATCCCCGCCTCTGTCACGGTCTCGATCCCGGTCACGGTCCTGATCACGGTCCCTGTCCTTCGACCGTTCATCACGTTCTCTGTCCCTGCCGTAGTCACGCCTGTGAGAGGAAGATGCACAAGGTTGAGATGTGATGAAGCATTGCCACACAAACAAACCAATTTAACTCAACGACAGAACTCTCAGTTGGCTGTAACATGGATGCATGCAACAATTTTGGCCTAGAAATGGTCTAGTGAATACACAACAGGAGATTAAACCAAACATAAAAGCCACGACATGAAATGGACAATGCACAAATATTAGGCCATGTCAAGTTCTTTCCTTGGAGAAAAAAAAAATTCACATGAAAAGGTTAAAGCAAATTCTTATTCACAGTGGCCTAATCAAGTGTAGCATGCAAAGGTCATGAATAAACTAATTGTCCACAATGTACAGCAATTTCTTCTCCTATTCCAGAAAAAAAAATTTTTACGGCTTCAAATGGAAAATATGAATCATTTATTTCCCAACACTAGCTGGAAAAAGCTGTGCAAAGTGCAGACTTTAAGGTGGCTGCACATGGGCCAAATGGAAAAGATGCTGTGTGAATGTGTCTCATTTTAATAACAGGACTGATACAAAATGTATCTAGCGATAAGACTTAAATGACAATGACACCTTGATCTAGCAAATTTGCAAATTAACTAGCAATTTGTATGTATTGCACGTTTATATTGAGCAATTATGTTTACAACATAATAACACAGTACTAATTAATATCCAGTTTTGTCCATGTATGTATGACAGCTACATACAGTGTGAAAGAGCTGACAACAGAGGTGATGCCAGGCATGACAACTAGAGAGCTGATGAGCATCATCCGGTCTGAAACACATCATCACCAAACAGCTTGTCTGGATTTTGGCATAACTACCTTCAATGTCCTTGACTGTGGGGAAGCTGCAGTCTGCACTCCAGACATGATGCCATTATCATATCCTATATTATTTGTACATTATATTGATATTATAATTCACACAGTGCATTGTATATTTATCCTGGTGGGAAATGTATTTCGCCTCTCTCTCCCATAAGATCAATTCGACGTCAAATCCAGAGCAGTGACCCTGAGCTTGTACTCTCGGTGTCACTTGACAACAGACAAGCCGGGGCTCCTCAACCCAGGTTCCTCCAACTTCTACAGGCCTGTCGAGTCATGTATAGACGCATATCAACGCTCAGCAATCCTATAATGAGCCCAAACTGTGCTTGCTTTATAGCATATAGCGGCTGATTTGGGACTGTAAAATGAGACATGTCAGTAACATCTGACAGGGCATCTGGCTTAGCGGCTAACATTAGCCTGACTCGGGCTCCTGTGTGCAGCCGCAATGCACCTTTCCGCCTGTGTTTTGTAAATGCTACATGCCACAACAACCAAGAGTCTGTACTGACATGTTCACTTTGTTTCATGAAATGTATGCCTTTCTCTATCTATCTAACGCATCGCTCAACCTAGCACCGGCTAGCATGTAGCCACGTGCAGACCAGACCAGACCAGACCAGGCCAGTAGTTGGATAACTGTTTGCTAAGTTAGCTACATTAGCCGCTTTCGCCCATTAACTGCAGCCTTGTGCATGGTAGTTATCCTTTCATGAGTCGGTGCGAACTTACTAGCTAGATTTGTCGCGAGTTAACGTTAGTACGGTTAGTTAGCAGCAGGACAACAACAAACTGTCTGCAGCACTCCTCAAAGACACCGCAACAGCGGGACGCTTTTAGGTAATGCTAACGCTACATACCCATCAGAAGACCTCTTTTTACTCGATGAGTAATCGTCACCTAAGTCTAAGCGGTGTCGCTTGGACATCCTGCCACCGGGATCCATCCAAACAACGGCTTTACCAAATGATTATTCCATGCAGATATTCTCTAAACCGTTAAACACCGGCAAAATGGCGACCGGAAGCTCTTACCTCATCATTATTATCCTTGACAAAATGACTCGTAAGCCGCGATTTACTTGTGAGACCAAGTGAGCACGGTACAGCGAGAAGGTCCCGGCTTTACCGAGTACTGCACATGATGTTGCCTCTGAATGCTCGTAGCTGTGCCCGCAGATACAGTGCAGTGGTTCGGGGATGCGGGGGAGGATGCAGGAGGTCTGCTGCCTCTCGGTCGGGATGATGATGTGCCCGCCAAACAACACACACACACACACACACACACACACACACACACACACACACACACACACACACACACACACACAGCCTCGCCCCCTTCAGTCCGAAGCTTCTCTCACTGCAGTAAAAGCAGGTCTGTGTCTTGTCTCAAACACTGAGCAACACATCTGAAAGCAAGTTTGGTTTGTGTGCCCCTTTGAGAATGATTAAGGATGATTACTATATGGGGACACCTGGAGCCCCCCCCCCCACGTAGATTATTTCTTTATCTTTAATCTCTTCACATTTCTTTTTTTCACTTCCTTGACGTCTAAGATTGCTAAACTATACATGGGAAATAAATGAAATCAGTTAATAGGTCTACACAACATTTGAAATGACATGATGAGATTATTGGTTTTTAAGTTATTCATTTGCGGCTCTCCCTCTTCATTAGTTTTACTCAATTTGCCCCCATCTGGACGTGTATTGGCACATTAGAACCATATTAGTGTTTTAGGAATGTTATCAACAAGGCTATTCATACTGTACAAAACTGGACAAGAAAATAGGCTGATCTGAAATGGAAATACTGCTAAGTACTGAAATCATGATTTTGGAGACTGGATACTTGATATTTTTATGTTTCAGATAACGCTGGATCCATTTTAAATCCATCCCCAGAAGGAATAGGACGTATTTTTGTTTTTTCTTATTTTACCTGTACTGTAGTTTACAGCACTAATTGTGCACAAACACCTGATCCAGTCTGGAAGTTGCAACCAAGAAAGGTGAGGAGCATGAAAATTTGTACTTCTGGGTTTTATTATAAAGGCTTAAAAACCCTTTTCAACCTCTACAATTATAAAGTGATGAATAATCTGTTACTGAAGACAATCATTGCCGTTGACACAGGTAATTACACAGCCTGGACATTGCTAACAAGCTGCATAATGGCAAATGGCTCATTGCATATAGCAGGGGGATTGATGGTGATGGTTAAGGAGAAGTCAACGTTAGAACAAAGTCATAATGCTCTAATATTCAAGGATAATTTAAAATACTGGGGATTTTCCACCTTTCTGTCTGTCTCTCTTTCACAGGCTATTAAATAGAAGTCCAATTGTGTATGAAATAGCTCTGGCAAACATAGCTGCAGAGCTGATGGGGAGAGCATGGACAATACTGAGGACTAAGAGTTTACAATATTGCTACATGAATTCAAACTGCAACAATAATTTACATCTGTCCAGAGTAGAAAAATAGAATCTAGAATGGATTGTGGATTGGATTAATTATTGGCTTGATTGATTGGATTGATTATTGCCCTTGCAGACACAAGATGACTACAGAGATGCAGAATGACCCCAAAAGGGCCACAAAGGGAAACAACTAGGCCTACATCAAGATGCAAAACAGCTGCAAAGATGCAAAATAACTACAAAGAAATGCAAAACGATATTTATAGTCAGCAGTCAGGAGGAGTGCATTCAACAACACACAATACAAATAACTTACGTTGATAGTTGTTTTTTTAAAAATCTAAAGCGTGAAATGCTCTTTGCCTGTAAGGTCGTGTGTTTCTGTTGCATCAGTTTGTAGTCCACTTTTCAGTGCAGTTTGTGGGTTTGCATAATGTGCTAATATAGCATTAACAAGAAGTTTTAACAAGTCTCTCGGCTACCAATGAAATGTTATAAGGATGAGGCATTTCATCAAATTGGACAATGGAGAATTAAGTGCTTGGCACGGATGCTATTGGGAGATTATGAGAAATATGCTAAAGCTTTGCAAAACTTTCAAATGTATTTTCAATCATAGATTTATTTGCAAAAGGCATTTATTTTGAAAATTATAACCTGGGGACTTGATGTGGGTTTTAATATCAGACAGTAAGTAGGTAAGTTCTGCCTGAAGATGTGCAAAGTCAGCAAAATAATATGGTGTTTTTAGTATTATTATACTGCTCACAGTTATTTCAGTCACACACTGCTTATAAGTGTTGGGAATGGACACTCATGCGGTGTTGTTTGTTAAATAAAGCCGAGCATCACACTGTCTTTGGGTCAGCCTGAGATCTACGGAAACATCCTTTATAACCAGGGCGAGTCAGATGGTCAAACACAGAGGACGACACAGGCAACAAAACTGCCTGTTAGTGGAGTGAAAAGGTCGAGCTCATGGGAAAATAGTCCTGTGGTAAAGCTTCTGACAAACCGCACAACTGAGAATGCTGTGACTGCTATCTTGAAATCACGTGGCTAATGACACATTATGTTGGTGAACAAGTACTGTAGCATAATTTGAGAGGAAATGTTTAGCTACAATGAACTATGAGACTCTTGAACTTTGATGAAATACCAAAGCGGCTTGCCTTCCTGAATAAATCTTTTCATTAATATCTACTTCTGTGTTCCTTTTTTGCTTTGCAACAGCTGCGCAAGATTACAGAATGAAGGGAACACTGCTTGGGAAAAGAAAACACTTGTTCAATATTTTGCTGGTGTGTTTAAGTTACCAAAAATCCTGGAAAGTAGTTCAACCAGTGTTTTTTCAAGTTCAAATCTAAATGTAAAAAAGTTAATGTCAAAATATTGATTGTTTTCTTCTGAAATTTCCAAAATGCTGTGAAAATGTAATGAAGATAATTGAAGACCACCTCATTATACCAACAAGTTTGGTCCAACCCTCAATTCCCCCGCTGGTCGGGGACAGTGGCATGTTCTGCCAGTGCCCCATCACTGGTATCACATCACTAGGTCCCGTCGGCTCTTATCACACTGCACCACCATCTTCTATCTTAATAGAGATCTGACTGTATGCCGTGGCTACGTGCTGACCCCAGGTGTGGCCTTTCTGCTTATCTTCTGTCCGCAAGCTCTCGCTCCTCCAACATCCTGCGACTTTGCTTGCCTTGCTTCCCAGCAGGGCCTTGGGAGCCATGTTGTTGTTGTTGTTGTTGTTGTTGTTGTTGTTGTGGTTGCAGCAGTTTCAGTTTTGCCTCCAGGAAATGTGGAAACTACTGAGGGAGGTCAGAGGGGACGAAGAACCACAAGCAGCAGGCAGTATTCTGTGATCACGTAAACTTCTATATGAACATGAGGGCTGATAGCAGTCCCAGTTTATTTACAGTACACTTTTTGCTGAGACTTAAGTGATCAGGACAATACTGTCTGTCCGGTAAATATCAGGCCAAAGCTAGCAGCTAGTTAGCTTATGTTAGCATAAAAACTGGAAACAAAACTGGCTGTAGCTTCATATTTAGCCAACAGATTGGAGAGTGATTCTCGGCAAGTAAGTGTAAATAAGACAAACAAAATTAATCGACAACCTAAACCTTTCAAGAGATGCCAAGCCCATGTGGGAGAACAATATCACCTGGTGTTGTCTACCCTAACACTAAATGGCCAATACAAAGTGGAGTAGAGTTTTAGGCTGACACACTTTACCTATCTTCAACTGACTATACTATATAATACTAATTTGGCAGCCGAAGGGATGAGAAAATGCACACAGGAACTGCAGACACCGAATGCACATCAAAGTGCAAACCAAGCAAATGATGCAGTCATGCGTATCGTATGTATGATATATTAGAACTATTAACTGCACATGAAATGAGCAGGAAAAGGTGACTGACATATTTTGCCCGTTCTTTTCTTTCCTCTATTATCTCAGATAATAACAGCCTTGTCAGCAACAGAGCAGAAAGTTACACTGCTCGAAACACAGCACCTGGGGAGCAAACCTGCAGGGCTCGGCGAATTCGAGTGTCTATGAAGCACCACATGATAAAACTCAGGTAAGCGTAAAAAAGCAAGGTGAGTGAATGAAGCATGGATCACAAGGGCATTGACCATCACTGGAAGGGGCATCTGGTTGGTATAGTAATTAACCCTGCTGAGTGGTTGGCCTGGAAACTGCTGGCTCCAAATGCCCCTGTCCACCCCCATCCCTCAAACCTTTGGAGGACCCAGATATGATGGGGTGTCAAACCCTCCTCCATCCTGCAGCCCCCTGGCTCCCTGGTCACACTTATTAGAGCTGGTGCGCATTGCTGTGACCCTGCTGGTCTTTCTCACTACCCAGACTCCGGGGTGGGATAAGTGGGGGGCTTGGGATCAGAACAAAGCAAGTTGATACTGTGATAAGATTAGCGGTATATATGATATGGTACAACCCATCTCAAAATCTAAAGCATGAAAGGGTAGCAGCTTAGCACAAAGCTACAAAAATCACAAGACAGGCATGCACACACATACAAATGATTCCTCCTTTGAGCTCTCTCTCAGGCACAAGTATAGAGAGGCAAACACACCTGAGTGATTTCAGCAGCGTGGGGCCAATCGGAGCATTTTGCAATGCACATTTTTTACTTGCCCTCTATTGGGGGATGTTACTGTCACAGATAAGGGGCTAAGATTAGTTTCTGGCATGGGCTACTTGCTGGTACCATAGCTTCATTTTTATCAGCAGTGGTGATGATTGGCTACAACAGCTCTCAGCAATCCTTTTTTTCCCTCCTGGAGAAGGAGCCCGAATCTATCAGCTGTGTGACACGACCAGATACTGACCAGTCAGATCCTGACGGGAAGCCGTCGGAGAAGCAACGTCTCTGATGAATCTTAAGCAAGTACCAGCACCTAATGCTCTTCCTGTTCTTTAAATGCCTTACTTTACATGAATTCCAGCTAAGATTTGTGGTTTCTGGTAATAACGTCGTCCACATATGATATATTGTGGATTTTTTAAACATAAAATATATTAAAAAAGATTTTGTATATGGATTTCCTCAAACATATCTGTGGCATTTCTGTTCTGCAACTTATTACTTATTGTCTGACATATACACCGATACTGATAGATTTGTCATTAGCAAACATTGCTCAGTATATGGGATGATAACAGTCTAATTTCTGGTCATCATTAAATCATTTGTAGTCACAACTATTTTTCAAAACCTGCTGAAATGTTTCACTGCAACCTTTTTTAGGTTATAATGATAATCAAGTTGCAGTTGAAAAGTGACATAGTGAAAAAGCCTTGCAGGGAATGATTAAAGTGATAGCTAATGGTTAAGGAACTAAAGGCAGGACACACAATAAATATTGTCAGCTTCAATTTATGTCACAGAAATGTCTAACTTGCCCAAAAGAGCTGCCAATAGGGCTGAAATCTCCCACAGTCGCATCCTCCCTGAATCAGACTATGAATCTCACTACTGGGTTTTTTCTGATAGATACGCACAGCTCACTAATTTTGCATTCATATGCATGAAAAATAAAAAAATCTGGTAAATGACTTTATGAGGAACCCACTGGTATCATCTCCCAATTCAGCTCAGATTCCATCTGGTTTATAAACTTAACAAACTCCTTGGAAAAAAAAAAAGGCTCGCTGCCGTGTGCCAAATCAGCTGCCTGGCACACGGCCGACACTGGGTACACACCACGGCTCCCTAGCTCGAATTCTGTCTCTCTCCTCGCCTCTATTTTGTGTCAGAGATTAAAAATAGCAAGTGGCCTTCTGCAGAATAAGCAGTTCATGGATTCTGGCTTTGACGCTGCGTCTGCCTGGAGAGGCCAGCTGTCACCTGCATGCAGGAAGAGTAGGCCTCACCACTGATTCTCAATACACAGTGGGCTCTGGACTTTGGCTGGAAGACAAAACGGGTGTGTCTGTGCATCCATTTTACAGAGCTGGAAAACTTCTGGTCTTTATAACTTTGGTTTTTTTAAGTTACACAACCAAACTGCAGTGCTTCTTGAGTATGCGTTAGCATTTTAAGATGAGTTTGAATATTCCTATGACAACTCGCTGTAGATTTGTGATGCTGGAACAATGCTCTCCCAAGGCTGGAAGGAAGAGAATCAAGTTAAGCTGCTCTAATCTGTAAAACAATCAAAAGACCGAGGCTGCTGCATTTAGAATTAATGAGAGACCAACCTTGTGAACACTTAGAAATTAGTCAGAGTGATTTTCTGCGGATTTGGCCTCATTTTCTGGTTCAGAACATTACCATCAAACAACCCACATTTGAGTCTGAAAGCTCAAACAAATATTACACCCAGTTCACAGAGTCAGCTTCTGTGACAGAGGTGAAGTTTCGATCAGATAAAACTCCTACTTGTGTGGTTTCTAGCTTAAGGAGGGGGCTGATACAAACATCAGTCAAACTTTCAATGTCAGTAGACCAGTGGTTCCCAACCTTTTTGGTCAGATATATCCCTGTATTGACCACTGCTGGTCATACTCCAAATCTTTGAATTGATATTATCATTCACTGCACTAGACAAATCAGATATTTTTTTTGTTTTTAAGCTACATTACTTACTACAGTTGCATCAGTTCGATTACGCTTGCTGGAAAGAAAAATAACAATAAACAATACTGCAGGTTTATGCATTTATATTTATAAATATCATTAAATATTTCCACATATAAGGCACATGTAGTCTCATCTGAATATCAACGTCTGAGGCAAAATAAAAACTGAATGATTGGTAAGATTCACTCGTACAGATGAATAGACATCAATAGAATCTCTTATATCAATATTATTCATTTACACAACTACAACACATTCATTACAAGTTTTGGTGAGCCAATTTGGATCCCCCATGAGAGAAATGCAGCGCTCAACACTTATTGGCATCCCTTAGGAAGAGTAAAAGAAGCAAACAATTGGGATTATCTTATCGCAGGGGAAAAGAAGGAGGGAATATGGGGACCTGGAGTTGAGGCTGCCATATTTGTTATTTTCAAAGCTACATTCTTCCTGTAGGGCATGAAGTTTGCAACTCCATTGATTCCAAGATTGTCTGTTCCTGCGCAGTAACAAGCCTGTCTAGATACAAATGCACCTCCGGCTCTGTCAACGGTGGATGAAAAGTGAAAGTGTGAAAGTGTTTTCTCTGTGTTTTATTGACTAAAACAGAGCTGTCAGGCGGAACAGAGAGCTGGTGAGCGGTGGCTACGTTGTGAGAATGCAACTAGGGATGATTAATGCAATCATCAATAAGGACGACACGGATAAGGATTTAAATAAACTTCTTTCTGTGACTTAACATCATGCCAGGTTGTCACTATGACAGGTGTCACTCTGCGCTCTCTCCCCTGTACTTGACACCCCTGTGCCCTGGTTCTCTGGAATTGACATAGAGACTTCTACATGTTCAGGTACATTATTAGACTCATTGTCCTGGGTTTTGCATGACTGATGACCCACCTCTGAATGATCGACAGAGACTTGTTTAATTGGAAGCCATGGAAGGTCTGATTCAGTGGGCAGCACATCCAACGCCAAGGCCGCCTCTTCTCCTTCCTCCACCGTGGAACCTAGTTCTTCATCTTCAACCCCTTCTACCTCATGCCCTGCCTCTTCCACCGGACTTCGCCCATCCTCCAGCTCTAAGGTGGCTCCATCTTCAGTCAGGGTCACTATTTCTCCCCCTCTCCTGTCAATCCCATTCGTATCCACCCCTGCTAGAGGCTCCAGACTGTTGAGCAGCGCAGGTGTGTCTTCCCTGCTGACGCCATCTGTGCCGAGGTCGCTGCCAGCCGTGTGGCATTCCCACGGTGATTCATGTGAGCTCCTGTCGTCTGACACAACTGGGAGATAGGAGATGAGACAACTGGTCATTTTAATTGCTCCCTTGATCTGTGGTCGCCAGAAAACAAGTACTTTTTGCTCTATTGTGTTCCTCTAAATATAAGACTCTGCTTTTTGTTAGCTTGCAACATTAGCGTGACCTCCTACCAAAAAACAAATGTGTGTTTTGCAATTTACATTAGCTTGTAACAACACCAACAATAATATCTTGTATCAAAAATATGGTGATTATGTTTCTGATTAACTGTTTCAATCATTCAGTTCATCAGAAACATCATAAAACTTTGAAAAATGCACATCAGTTTCCCAGAGCATTAGCTGACATATTCAAATTTATGATTGATGAACAATCGTCAAAAACTCAAATGCATTTAATTAACAATATTATCAAGGCAAATCTTTGGAATTTTTTGATGATTAATGCTAAAATTTGGTAAAACAATAAACTGATGATCAAAATTGTTGTGATTAATTTTCTGAATGGCAGAGTTTTTAGAGTTTATAATGTATTTTAAAACTGAATATTAAAAACAATTAAAAACAGCCAGTAACAATTTGGTAAATATTAACAGCAATAGAAATTTAGATTTCCACGTCTTCTTTGATTATAAAGCAGGTCTAAGTTCTGTATTGACACTATGAAACTATTAAAACACTCACACAGACACACACACAGCCTGTATTCAGAAACGAACTTTCAGGACTTCTGTAACTTTGTGATGTCACAACAAAGCAGCCCATCTTCTGACTGGCTCACTGACCTGTTGTTACTAGAGCTGAGAGTTGCTTAAAACCACAAATATATCTTCTTATGGCTCACACCTCAAACGTGTAAAATATAGGACATTACATGTTACATTTAACATTGCAGTAACATACAGTAACATTACAGCAAGCAATCTTTGTCCTTATGACAGCTGACAGAGGAGGTGACAAGAATATACGTGTCTTAGACTGATGCACCAACAGGATGTCTAATTTAGCACATCTTTCTTTTTGCTCGCTCTGTTTTCTATTGATGGTGGTGATAGCCTAAGATTGTAATATATAAGCAGCAAGAAAAATGCTGTTACAAGGAGCTTAGTACAAAAAGCCCTTTGCCTGTTGATTCTCAGGGCAATGTGCTGCGTCTACCATTTCATCATTCATGTTGTCTTTTCAAAATGCAGAAGGAAACATAAGAAAAACTTTCCTCTTTTGGGGCTATACCTCTGTGTCAATGTAGAAAGTTATTTCAATTACTTATGTGACTCAAGTGCTTCCATGGCAACAGGCTAAATATAGCAGCAGTGCCCCAGACAACGGGACGCAAGACAAGTGTGACGCCCCGCATCTCAGCAACAGCAACAGCTTAGTTCTGCTTCTTTCTGCCAAAATATGCTCTCACTTTGGTGATTACTGACCCATATTTGTGGATGTGCAGGGAGAAAGGTTAAAGACTGCACACAGAGTCCCAGCCACCTTTTCCCACACACACACACACACACACACACACACACACACACACACACACACACACGCGCAAAAACATGCAGGAAGAAAGCAACATTACTTGAACTGGCATCCATATTTATGCCCCCCCACCCACCCCTCATCCCCTTTCAAAGAGAAGATGGCAGAAGTTTCTGAATGTCAGCGGGCGAGAATTTGCTTCACATTTCCAAAATGCCATGGCATTTGGGCAGCTTGCACCAATGAGAAGCAGAGAGGAGTGGAGGCGGGAAGGGAAAGGACTTGGGTTAAACATGGAAGAAAGCAAGGAGCGTTTAGCACTTAGTGGCTAATTACAGTGTTTATGCCGTTAGCGGTGGGTGCTCTTATCAATGGGAGGAGAAGCCAGCTACACACAATTACACACTCACCTTTGGGTGGCTGCACTCTGGGCTGCATGTTTGGCTGTGATGTGGCACGTGTTGGATGAAGCTGTGGTTGAAGGTTTTCATTCAGTGCGATACTGTCTCGTGTCCCTGTAAGACCACCGCCACGGAAAATACAGTCGCCATTACTTTCACTTCCAAATGACAATAAAAAGACAAAGTGACATGAAGACTCATCCAAGCACAAGTATGATGCTGCAACGTGGGTGCTTTCACATAGCATACAAACGCATGTATGCATTGCAGTGCTTACAGGAAGTGGCTTCAGTTCCCTGTCATCTGTCTTCATTAGTGATAGCTGCGTGCCTCTTAGGCTGACACCATATGCTACTCATAGGAGACTGTGCACTACCAACCAGACACCACAAATACACACACAAAACTCTACGCACAGAAGCATGTAAATCTGTAAGCGTGCACATCAGCATTTGCCTCAGAGAAACCCTGTGAATAGGCACAACCCGGCCTGTTTCTCTGACCATCCAAGTGTGAGGCACAAAAACAAACAGAAGAATGAGAAAATGGATGACTGGGTGACACGATGCGTGAGAATCATGAATGGTGAACGGAGACCATATTGTTATGAATGCAATCCATACTGTTATGGATGCTCAGTGTTTACACTGACGTGGGAACAGTGAATGAGGAAGCAGGGTGGGGGCTGTTTGGATTCGGAGGCTTCTACAAATAGAGAAGCAACAAAGTCGTTGGTTGTCTGAACAGTTCCTTTTGTTCTTCTACAGAGACTATGATTTCAATCGTCATGTTTTTAAAATGAACCCTGTTCAGGTTTTTTTAGCAGCACAGCTCTGGGGATGACAATCTCTGTCTGTCAGTCCACCACTTTAGTCCAGACTGAAATATCTCAACAATATGATGGATTGCCGTGAAACTTTCTACAGACATTCATGGCCCCAAGAGGATGAATTCTAAAGACTTTGACGTTCCCTGGACTTTTCCTCTAGCGCAACCATGAGGTTGACATTTGTGATTTTGACTGAAATGTCTTAGCCTCTAATGGATGGATTGCCATGAAATTTGGCAAAACATTCATGCATACTCTCAGGATGAATTATGATTTGCTGATCCTGGGTCAAAATTTCAATAAGTTCTTTGGTTTATGATCAGATACCTGCAAATTAATGGCATTTGCCCAAGTCTCAGCTGTATTAGAGATTAAATTCACCATCTTTGTTTAAGCATTATGTTAAACATCACCATGTTAGCACTGTGAGCATGCTAGTGTGCTGACATTAGCATTTAGCTAGTCTCACAGAGCTGACACCATGGAGGTCTTGTTTTTCCTAAACTCACCCTTCAATGATAAAATGACAGAAAACTGACTGAAAATTCAGTAAAATCCAATGAATGAAATCTGAAAAATCAAGGTGTTGCATGACATTACTGAAAATAAAGCCATTAAGCAGTTGTACTCCTTGACTTGCAACACTGCCCACAACGACTTAATACAACCAGATATCTATCAGTTGCATCAACTGTAAAGAAAAATCTCTACACAAGTGATTGTGAAATGGCATTGACATGTCTGTGATGTGATGTTCATGATATAATCGATATAATGAAATTGCCTTACCCAAACTCTGACTTTGCCCTGAGCTGTATTTGTTTTTGAAGCAAATGCCAGATTCTTTGATGTTGTAGTATCGTGCTACAGCTGTCTAAAGACAAAAGAGTCCAGAGGCAAGTATTCCTTTCATTAAGCTCAGATAATTGGCCTGAAGCGTTAAGCTTAGGCCACTGCATCTGAGCCCAGTTTTTAAGTTTTGAGAGAGGGACCTAAGGGGAGTTCTACAGACTGCCTTTTAAAGCCAATAATAAGGCGGTGCTGGTTATTAGGTATGCAGAGCAAGGCCCAGGCTCAGCATAGCAGTGTAATTCCTAGAGGCTGACAGTACAGCAGGCAGGAAGCACCAGTGACTTGACCAGTCATTTAACCACCTCACAACCCTTTCACACACATACAACATACTGTATATGCGTATACACCCATCCTGCAAAGATGACAGACCTTTCTGCTCGACATGACACCCCAACATATCAGATCATAAACTGTACATCACAAACATGGAGACAAAAAGATGAGACCGGAAAAAGTCTGTCACTGAACCAAAACCGAGCTACACGGATGCGTTCAGTATCCACCTCTGTCCTTTCGATATCTGATACACTCTGTGCTACATTTCAGCTTGCATTCATTCAGCTTTGGGGGTGGGTTGGACTAGGGGGTGGATTGGAGGGATCTATCAATCACAACTTTATCTGACTCACTGCGTCAATGTGATTGTTATTGTTTTCCGCTCTCTCTCACCCGGAGAGACAATGTAGTCACCCCTAGTGTTCTCCGGGCCTCAGGTAGGCAGCCAAGGCCCCTTTATCCTATCCTGTTTGCCTTTAATATCCATCAGCCCAACTTCATATCACATCAAGGCCACAGACGCTCACATCTCTCTCGATATCTCTGTCTCCCTAACTGTGGTGGACAGCGTGGTCGTCAGGCACTCTGGGCCCTCGCCTACAAATTCCCTAATAACGGCACATTCCCCTAAATGTGTTTGTAATGTGGGCAATCATTTTCAGTAATGGATGCTTGTCAGTTTTATGGCAGTGAGAATGACAGTCTCATGACAGGGCACCTCCATCCAGCCGCAGCCCCTCCACCCTCTCGCTCTGGCTCATACACGACACAACATCTCCCTCCAGTGTGGACAAGAGGGAACTGTTTTCTTGGCGGATCCTGTCTCCTGGTTGAATTAGGAAGGAGAGTGTTCAATTTTTATATTTTAGTTTGGTTTCCCTGAGGATGGTGGGGGGGTTGTTTACAGGAGGGGAACAGTTGGCAGTCGTGTCTCTTAGCAAAATATGAAGGCTGTTACAGATACAGTGTACATCAAAGTATTTCTTTTACAGGCCCATACAAATGCACGAATGTGAGTGCAAAAAACAAAGTAGGTGTTGTATATGTAATTGTGATTTTGTATACTAATATTTGCATCATAGATTTTTATTGTGCCCCAATATTTAAAGGAGCATTTCTCCACTGTCTCACATACAAGAGATTTGACAGCATATTTCTCTGTTTATTTCTCCTCTCACTCGTTTGGTTTGGTTTGTCTACCATACCTAGACAAATAAGAAAACTTTCTGCTTATCAAAACCATTTTTTTTTTCTCTGACAGTCTGCAACAGATATCATTCTATTCTATGACAGCCTTCAATCTATTTGTATTTTGATTTTTGATTCAAATTCTTGCTGGTGAGAATCCGAATGCATTTTAAAATGTGCAAACAAAACAGTAGCGTGCTGCTTTAAAAAGGTCTCCCCTGCCCTTAAAACATTCCCAACCCCAATTTTAGAAAAATTATCTTTTTTTCCCTCTGGGCATAAAATTTAAGACAGATCCACTGGACCAAAAGAGCCAGTGTGAGATATTCAGGTAGCCTGGCTCATTCAGTGGTGTCATGAGCGAACACATGAGCGGGTGGTCAATGGAGTCGACACATTGCAAACGGTGGGCATGAGGTGACATGCTTTCTGGGCGTCTGCCCAGATTTGTCCTGGCATGACATAGCGGAGGGCATGGATGGGCTAAGTGGGGCAGAAGGAATACATACTCCCAATTCCCACAGATACACGGTAGGTCAAGCCTGAGACGCGGCGAAAGAGGAGAGAAAGACACACTGTTATGAACATAAAAACCTCATTAATGTATTTAGATTAAAAAGAGAAGAAGTGAAATACATGTACAACCAGCTGGCTGGCTACAACAATTAGATAAACCATCCTTGGGTTATTAATCACGAGCAACGTATTTGTATTTGTAAGTGTTAAAAAAACATTTTCTTCTACAATTTTTATAACAAAATATTAATTATAGAAAGGGACAGAAATTGTGGCACAGTTTACCATCAAATAATGCCAAGTTTGTTTTTTGTTTTTTTACATTTAGGGTATGCAAAATCTCTCTCTCTCACACACACACACACACACACACACACACACAGTTCTGTTTGCTAATGGTGTGGTATGATTGCAGGTTCTTCTTCTCTATGCAGGAATATTGAAAAAGAGTCTCTCTAAGAGTGCTTACACACAGAGATTGAGACTGATGCATTACTTATTTATCACCTTGACAGTCATTTCATTACAAACCACGGCTACAATTTTCTTTGATTTTGCTGTATTTCCATATTCTTGAAACCCAGTTTACTAGCTGGATTACAAAAATTAAAAAGTCTACATGATTGCAAGGTGATAGACGAGCATGATCATTTTATACACAAACCACAGTAATTTGTATCCATCACAAATTGCTGCATTGCTAAAATACAGCTCATTAAGAAAGCATGCACTGAAATGAATCACCAGTTGTTTGTTTCATACTTTCATACTGAACGACAGTAAAATTATTGTTATTACTCTGTAATTGTTTAATAACTGGATTGAGCTCAATGTTATATTGAATTATGGCGAGATCGTTTCAAGATTTCAATAAGGAGACTACAATGTGTTTTGTTTTTTTTGATGGAAGCTTTAACACTTGGACTTGAGACCCACCTGGAAGGCTCCACAGTCCTGAAACCTCCAAGGTCTTCAGCTTTCTTTCCAAATCTGCAACTCTGTTTCCGAGGATCCTGCAGACCAAGTAGAAAGGGTCAGGATCGCTTGGGACTGATGAATAGTGTGTGCGTGTTGAGTGTTTGCCTTGGAGGTGGAGGAGGATTCTTAGAACAGGTAGGCAAACATCGTAAGTGTGTATGGTTGTTGAATTCAAAGGCTGACCCTTATGAAACGGTGCTTTATGCAGTCGGCGGAGGAGCAGGTGAGGGTTCCTCCAACATCATTATCATGTGGCTTGTCAGTACCTGTTAGTGTGCCTCTGGTGCTGGATGACCAGATTCTTCTCATGGATGGTCTCCAGCAGAGCTGTGGCCAGGGACTTGAGGTCGGAGATGGACTGAGGTGTGGCTGGCAGGCTGCAGCCTTTCTCTTCCAGGAGCATCTCCTGGACTAAAACAGAGAGGGGAAAGAGTGGGCAGAAGAAAAATATGGGTGAAGCAGATAAAAGAAAGAGAGATGGGAAGGGAATGGAGGGAGAAGAGGAGTTATTTTTATTAGAAGCCAGAAAGCCAGTTTGAAGAAAACATGGCCTCACGCTATTGGATAATAACTTACAGTCTGCCAATAATGCACCAATAAAACTTTCACAAAATTTTTAAAAATACATAAAAGAAAGAACAGGGTGATATAGCAAGAGACGGGGAAAACAGCATGACAAGAGCAAGACAGAGAGTTAGAAACAGCTGTCTACTAGGTGACACTCCTAACTTTAACTCCAGAGCCCACTGTGCTGCTTCTGCCAGCAACTGTCAGTCATCATGGCAGGCTCATTTCCCTGCCAGTGGTGCTCTCTACCACTCAGAATACAATTAGTAACCCAGCTGGTGCCCGGGCGGTGGCTTGAAGGATCGGCAAAAAAAAAAGTTTCATTAAATAATGCAATGATTTACGGCTAGAAACAAAGGTGTTTTAAGACAGTGATTTGTTAAACTGACGGAAGAATCAGTTGCAGAGTTTATCTGATCAAAAACTAACCGACATGCTCTAAAACAGAGGTGATGGAAAACATTTTGTACAGTTTTCAGATCCTCTGCTCTGGCATCTATCTATGTTGAGTTGAAAGAGAATTCAAAGCGAGCGGAACCATTTGTGTTTTCACCTTGTTTGGCGGAGAGGACTCCAGTGAGGGGACTGTTGTTTGATTTCCCATATGTGCTGGAGTTTTTCCTCCTCTCAAGAGCTGTCTGTGGGGAGGGGAAAACGAAGAATAAAGCTGGCCCTGCCATGTTTGATGAACATTTTAAATAAAAGCAACCTCTTTTACTCTTAGTGCATATGCATGAGAATACAAATTTTAGTGATTTTTTCAGGATTCATAAGCCTAGAAAAAAAATAATTAAATTTTACTTTTACATTTTAATAGAGACGTGCCATCTGTACCTTGTACTTCATGATGTTTGATTTTAGCAGATTCACCTCCTCTTGCAGTTGGCTGAAACGCTCATGCAAATACCTACAGTAACAACGATTAAGATCAGAAGAGTCAAAACACATACGACATGATTGATGAGATGAGAATGCAGATTACATGCAAAACATAACAGATACTACTTGTTTTAAGATGAAGATCAAAGAATCATCAATATTTTGAATATGAAACATGGAAAACTGTTGAAAGATGAAAAAAAAAAACAGTTATGAAATTTCTATATAGTTTTATACTCTGGTTATGCTTTCACTCTGCAGCTCATAGAACACACATGGTTTCTCTAAAGCTGGAGAGATGGAGAACTACAAGGGGATCAGGCTTGAAATAATGAGACTAACGACAGTGGTTCTGTCTTCTACATATCTACCTCTGTGTCCCACTCACCTGTTTTCCATGCAGAGTGCGTCCACATCAATAATGCGAGCCTCGCGGTTGCCCAAGATGTGGTTGAGCTCCATGTTGAGTCGATCGGCCTTCTCCCTGAACACACTGCGCTCCGCCTTCACGTCCTGCAGCTCGTCTGTCAGAGCCTTCATGTTGTGCTCCATGTCCTCCATCTAGAAAAAGGCAATCAGGTAAAAAGTGCTTGTAAGAGAAGTCGTTGAAAGGTTTAGGTGACAGATGTTTCAAAGTTTTGTTTACATAAATAGAGTTTGCTGAGAGTGCACACGCTGTTTTCCGCATTCAGCAACTTAGAAGCTCCCAACTGTTTTCAACTGAGTGGCTCCACTAGAGCAGAGAGAAATCATGTGCCTTGCTCAAGTACACCTCAACAGCAGGTTTAAAGGAGGGGAAAGTATTGTTTCATCAATATAACACAATCCAATACCACACCACCACAGTCTCAAAAAAAGCAAACATTATGAGCCTCATAAAGGCAGTACGTACAGCACTGTGTTTGTAAGAGAAGAGAATGACCGTAGTGGTGGGGTTAGAGTATTTCCAACCGAGGAAAAAAGAGGAATGTCCCTGACGCACAACGCAGAATGTGAATGAACTGTATAATGAACTACTGAAGCTGCTTTTGTTTAAGAAATCTATGATGGATTTCTCTCTGTATCATTAGTCTCTTTTTGACCAAATAGTTCCAGGAACTACGGAGCCACAGGAACTTAATTCAGAAACCTAGGTAGAAAATAAAAAACTAAAAATCATTTTTTCACATTAGTCAAAATTAGTCCAGTAGTGGATTAAGAGACAACGGTAGCAATTCTGCAAGTCTGAGGAGTCGCAACATAGTCATTATAAGTCACGCTCTCTCTCTCTTTAACTTGCATCTTTTATTGTAGTCGGGAAGCTGACAACATAAATTTGTTCTTAATGTCAATAAACATTACGAGAAATCTCGTAATTCTCGTATTGATACTAGTGGCAGCCAGTCCTGGCTTATTATCTGTTTAAAACTGTTCACAAGTTATAGCAGTTATAGCAAGTTTAGGCTTGCACTGAAAATATGTGAATGTGACACAAAGTCATCAAGGTTTCATATGGTTTCCTTGGTTTTGGATGACAATTTTGTAAAAAAAATTAAATAAAAATTAAAAATAATAAAAAAAAGAGAGAGAGAGAGAAATGTATAAACCTGTAGTCCCGCTCTCTCTAGCTGGCGAACCAGATCCTCACGCTCATGGGCAGGGAAGTGGCGCACCCCCACCTCCTCATCTCCCAGCCTCTGTCGAGTAATGGTCATTCTTAGGAGCTGTAGAAATAAAAAGTGTTAAATTCACTGCCTCTCTCAAACACATTTATACAGGCACTAGACTAAGTGAGGGGTCAGGTGAATTGAGTGGTATTTAAACTGGATGTACGTTTATGTGTGTGGTGCCACCGGTAACCTCACCTTGTTATCCCCCTGGGCCTCCGCAAGCCTCTGAGTCAGCTCCTTCACCTCCTCAGCGAGCTGTTTCACTCGCTCCCTCGAGTCTCTCAACAGCTGAGCCAGGTTCACCTGAGGAGAAGAAACACGAACGGACAGAAAAGGAGGAAGATATAAACTACATGGTCAAAACACAGCTGGAGACAGGCCTCTGGATCCATCATAGAGAGTGTGCAAACACACCAAAAGAAAAAAAAAAAGACATTCAATCAGGCTAAATCTCTCTTCTTCAGCTCAGAGAAATAACATACACAGGAGCAACTGTTAACATGCAGGAACAATTGTGCTTCATCAAACACATTGAGCCCATAGGAGTAAATATATTTTCAGGATCAACAGAGTGCAAAGACAAAGATAGAGCATCAGACTGAGCAAAAATTACACCAAATTATTTCTTGGCAATGGCAGATTTCTCCCTTTTATTTATTACACTGAGAACAGTCACAACTCGCTTCACAACTTTCACAGATGGCACACTGAACATGTGAAATCTTAACAAAACGAATACAAAAATACAGTGCTTCACATAATAAATTGGCCGATATATATGCTATATGAAAACAGAATTCTAATCAATAATCACTATCAGAACCAGAAAACTCTCTCAGTCTATTCCTAAATTTCTACAACCAGTCACATTATTTACTGTGTACAAAAGCAAAGTAGTGTGCATGTCGGCATTATCCTTTTCATAACGCTGATGTTTACTTGTTGTTTGTCCTCTAAAAAGCAACAGTCCTTTTTCTAATTTTATTCCACAGTCAACTCTTCAACTGTGGTCATACAGGAGTCCTACAAGACAAATCCACCCCGACATTTCTCCTAACAAAAATGATGTGGTCAAGTGTGTGTCTTGAACCTTTGTGAGCAAGTATTTATTGTGAAATGTCATAAATGACTAGATGGAAAAGTCTACATGGAAAAGTTGACCTATTCGGTGTCACTAAGTCAGCATGTGATCTGTGTTTGTTTAGTATTATGAGGTTGTTTGTCCATTGTGATCCTGTATTTAATGTGGCCTCTGGTCACAGAACCACTTGATTTAAGCACACCATAGAATTTACACTGCAACATAACGAAGGCAAGTATTTTTAGCACTAATGCAAGTAAGAAAACAGCAACTTACTTGATTGCGTTTTTCTGGCGGCAAAGACGGATCACCATCCTGAAACATGAAGAGAATTATATGACTAGAATAAGCTTTATCATCAGATACAACTATATACAAAATATTTCATTATGCATCCATTTGTCTTTATCAGCTGGTTGAACATGGACAAATAAACATCACTCACAATGAGTTCCCTGTACTTCTTCTTGAGTCCCTGGTGACGCTCCCTCAGCTGGTTGGCCATCAGCTTGTACTGGTCTCTTTCCTGCTGACAGGTATCCAGCTCTTTAGACAGAATGAGCAGGGCCTCTTTCTTACTCTCCAGTTTACGTTTACACACCAGGAACTATCACACACCCCATACACAAGGACAGAACAGAGAGCAGAGATATTATCACTTACATTATAATGGATACGGTTAATTGTAGCTGTATGTGTTAATTTGGCTTTATAATTTCCTACAGTCTCTACTGTGAGATGGAAATGGTCAAATTACTTGACTGCACACATGACACCAACCCAGACCAGTTCCCCACAGGTGGAAAAACACATACTGGAACCAAGTGTTTAAAGTGCAGATAAGACACAGCAGAAGGGAGAGAGTAAACCTTGATAGCTGTCAGACCAGCTCATAACCAAATTAAACACTACCTGCTTTCACAGAGGTGAATATAGCAGTGTGTAGTAAAGTTTGTAGTATGGTTTGCACCTCAATCATGCTATTCCTTTATGTAAAGCTGCATCTAATGATTAATCTAATTGTAAATGAATCTGACAATTATATTCTCATTTTCTAAAATGTCAGAAAATAGAGAAAAAGTCATTACAGTTTTCAGAACCCCAAGGTCATGTCATCACATTGCTTGTTTTCTGTGACCAACAGTCCAAAACCTAAATATATTGAGTTTAATATGACTTAAAACAATGAAAGCAAACATTCTTTTGAAAAATTACCAAAGCAATCCGATTATGAAAGTAGTTGCCAACTAATTTCTGATCAACTAATCAATTCGACCCGTTTCAGCTCTACTGACTTGTTATGCTTTGTGATAGAGCCATAAAGCGTCATCCAAATTTAAGAAAGAACAGTTGTTTTCATCATTAGAATATCAGTCATGTCCTCCACTTACAGGGTGGAAGCTCCTTCTTATCCACAGTTGAATAAACAGTCCCTCAAAGCAGCAAGAATCTCTGAATATCTGATTTACTCATTCAGTTTTTCAATAATGATTCAAATATATTATCCCTACCTGACCAGGTATGGTGGGTCACTCAGCATTAATGTTTCTTGAATTTAGAGTGCAACTGATTACAGCAATTTAATTCATATTGAGAATCACAGCTGAGTTATCTAAAAGCTGTTTTCTTTTTTTCCATGAATGCATTTTGGCGGTAGGCTATATAATGCTTCATACAGTCAATTTATGGGCTTATTTACGTTTTAACCGCCAAATAATATATTTACAACTATTCATATGTTCATAGCAGTCGTATGTTAAGAAGTAAATGTGGTCCCACAGGTGGGTGATGTATCTGGTCTATATCACTATGTGTGTTTAAGAGGTGGGCAGGAGCGTTACTGGGGTCGGTTGCTATCGGCCTGACAGTGTAGCATGTTAGCTTAACCCATCCATAAGGAGCCTATGTAGCTAAAGACGGAAAAGTTGAGTTTGCTATGAGATGTTTAACAGCTCCTGTGTATTAAGCCAATAGACTCGTTCCATATGGAGCAGGGAAGCGTCCACAATAGCCCGTCTCTGCAGCAGCTTTTCACGGTATTCGGCGCTCACTTACCTCGCTGACGAGCCCCTGCCAGTCACTCTCACTCCTCTTAGAAGGCTGCATTATCCAAAATATTATACACAATGTCAAGATACAGGCTGCCTCTCAGCCTCTGTTCGAGCTGCCTCGCCTACACCTACTCCGTTTGTTTATCCTGCAACGTCACTTTTGGTGGCTCTTCTGTCAAGTCGCGCGCGATGAGATCAGAAAAAAATAACTTCCGGTACAAGAATAAAATTAAATAATTGTTTCAGAAAGCGAGTTTTGAGCAATAATTTTGTGTAAATTTAAAACCATTTCAATATGAAACACTGGATAACCTACACTATTTGGAAATAAAGCACCGGGGCACTTTTGAATAGGAATCAGCAATAGCGGAACAAAAATGGAAGTTTCCTTCACAATAAAAGCACAGAGCCAGTCCCTGTTAAAAATGTCAGCATATTTTGAAGAGGCCAAACATTTAATGAAAATGGCCTACAAATTATATAGAAATATGCTATGTTTACATTTAACTCTTTAATATGACTAAATTCAGCATCAAATCTCCCTTTTTATACAACTTATTAACAGTATATTAAGTGATTTGAGAGGGGAGAAATGATCTTTTACTGATATTGTGCCATAACCATAACACAAACATGATGAAATATAATATTTTTTACATATTTAAATAGTCAAGTTTAAATGTATAGAAGATTTTGAGAATAACATCTGCATCTTTCATTAAGTTTTTCACATTTGCAAAAAATGATCTTCAATTAAAAAATGTTAATGAAGCTCATCAGTGTAATTATGAATGAATAACCACACTCTATTCCTTTCACAATCTTGAGTGCCATGAGATAATCAACAACATATCAAGAAACAAAATGACTCAAAATACAACTTGTCAAGCTCTGTTTGTGAAAGAACCAACATAGGATTTGATACTTTAGAGTTCATCATATACAGCTACTGCATCCATCAGGAAAATGCAAAATAAAAGTAGAATAGCTCCTCATAAGTATAATGGTAAAGTATAAAATCTTAAAAACGTGATGGTTGAATGGTTGAGTGAGACACTTTTGCTGGAACACAAGTACAATTAATGCTTAATTTACCTTAATTTCTCTAAAACTGAGAAAACAATTCACAACAAAAATTCATTTTTTAGTCAAAAAATATATTATCACTATGCTAAAACTACAGTAATAAAAAAATGATTAAAAAAAAATTCAGTTATACCATCACAGAATACATCATTAAATCTTTGGCATACACACACGGAAAGAAAAATGGAAGCTCATTTGTAAGGTGTGAGTAAAAAAGAGAAATGGAATAGCTCTCTTGTGGCCCAGTAAATAAAAAAGTAGCCATTTTAATTGACACTCACTCCTATCAGATACACACAGCATGATCAACAAGAAAAAAGGATAAACTAAAATCTACAGGTACTTTGACCAAGCTCTCAAAGCCAGTGGTCAACTGCATAAAATGTAGAAAGGAGAATAAAGTCCCAGCAGTAAGTTCAGACAATCATCATTATGGTAATGCCGTAGTTCCAAAGGGATTCAAATCAATTTCTTGTCCATTACCATGCTGAATTTCCATAGTGAAAGATGACAATCTACTCATTCTGATGACCAAGGTAAGATTGCTGAGATTTCTGGACCTGAGTCAATGAGTCTTGAACTGGAAGACTGAGATGTCTCTCATGGTTTGTGAGAGGCATTACATCATTGGTGGTGTCTCTCGTCCCTTCTTCTGTGAACAATTCCTTCAGGGGACTCTCTGAATTCCACCCTTGGCTTTTGCAGAATGTATAAACACATCCAAAGAGATCCGGAAACAGTGACATCAAATCCACTTTGCCTGCATCCTTAAAACTGCAAACAGAGAAATAAAATTATATCACAAAGAAAATACATGACAGTCACCTATAGTACACCAGCAGTTCCAAAACGTTTTGCTTGTGGCCCCTTCAAAGAAGCAAAAATATCCAGAGTGACATTTAACCAGTGATTTTTTTCATCTTTTAAGAATGTTAGGGCCCTGAAAAGGCAAAAATATCCAGATTAGATTAGAGCAAAGTTTTTGTGTTATTATTTTTACTAATAATTGTTAATAACAGCAGCAACAGAAAGAGAACAAAGTAAAGGAAGCAACAAGTTATGGGGCTATGAAGATAGGTGTCATGTAAGTCAGGGATGTAAAAGGAGAGGGGATTAAACTCATACCAACAAATCAGTAAAATAGTGGGGAAAACTTGAAATACATCATTTGAAACAAATCTTTGCTTGGATTCTTGAAATCCTCAATGTTCCAAAGACTAGGACTATAACAAAATGTCAAAATTTTCAGGACTTATTTTATCACTTTTGTACCTCCAATACAATGAAGGTGAATGGAGCCGTGGTGCCTCAGACGGAGTTTTTTATTGCAATAAAAAAACTCAGTATCATTGCATTTTCATAAGTGAGCAGGTAGAGCATGTGTTTTGGTGTTGAGAATAAGTTTATTCCTGTGTGACCTTTTAAAGCCTTTCACCATTTTTTACTCAGTTTAACTTACTAGTGCGCATCGAGGTTCCGTATGAAGCGAAGTAATCCCAATATGTGTTCAGGGTAAGGTTTTTTCTTGCTGTCCATCTTCTGGACCAACTCTGCTGGAAACTATAACAACAAACATTATTCACAATTATACTGAGTGACAAAATTAAATGATCTGGTGTTCCAAATAAAGAATACATAATTCAATGAAGTTGCAATCACCTTCATTTTCCAATGATTGTAGGATACACCCCCACAATATTTTTCCATTGAAGAAATTAATTCTGGGTCACCATTTCGACAGTTTGCCACCTCGTCCATCTTTCCAACATTTCTCAAGTAATTGACTTTCCTGAAAAATTATTGTACGTTTAGCGTGCACGCTTGACAAAATACAAAAAACTTAAACCTTTTTGTCATAGGGATAAAAAAATTGTAGTACTGGCATGCTCCAACAATATTAGCATGGTAACATGCTAAACTAAGATGATAACCACTAGCATGAATATATGGACTTTTAAGTCTTGTTAATGCTATACAAAATCCAAGCAATAAAACAATAGCAAATCAGTTGAATTAATCTGAGTTAACTGATATGACAAGAGAGATTCTACCATTGACTGGTCCTGAAGAAGGGATGACTCAAGCATTGTTCCACTTTAGGTCTGTTCTTTGGTTCTTCATGGATCATCCACTCAATGAGATCCTTTGCCACAATGTCTTGAACATGGTCCAAAGTGTATTTCCTTCATGAATGTTGTACTCATGTTCATAGGGTTGCCATCGAATGGATGGTGTCCTCCCGAGAGGATATAATAAATCAGCATCCCTGCCACCTTAAAAGTTAGTATACAAGTTTAATTAATGAGTACTTTTTCACTTAATCACCTAGAAAATTTGTACAACAGAAAAGTTTACCTGTATATCTGTGCTCGGCTTGTATCCTACATCACTGTCTTCTTTTAAAGTCTCCTTGGCCATCCAGCCTCTTGTTCCTGCGCTGGCTGTGTAATAAGTTGTTTGGTCTGTGGGTAAACGTCTACTTATGCCAAAATCAGCTAATTTTGCCCTTCCGGTCACAGCTGCAAGATAAATGGTGTAGATAGATAAATCAGTAAACAACATTGAACAACAGAAATTCTACTATTTATGTATACTTTTCTACTTTTCTTTTTAAATTTTTCACTTGTTTTACCAATCAAAACATTTTGTGGTTTGAGATCCCGGTGAAGAATTGGAGGATTTTGACAATGAAGCACACTTAAACTTTCGAGAACTTCCCTGACAAGTTTCTTTCTCAGCTCACTGTCATCAGTTTGTCCGATATATTCCTCCAAGGTGTATTCGCAGAGTTGAAGACAAAGATATCCAAAGTTCTCATCCTCCGCAAAGTCAATGTATCGTACAATAAAAGGGTGATCGAGCTCTGGAAGTCGTAGAAATCCTTCCTCATTCATCAGAACTTGATAGTTGCTTTTAGACATTTTCTTGATTGCAACTTCAGTGCCATCATCTCTCAGCCCCAAGAAGACTTCAGTACCATCACTTCCTTTTGCTATGCGCAATTCTGCATCATTTACATAAATGATGCTCTTAATTCTGGTGATTTTAGTTTCATCAGTGCTCACAAGCTTCTCTAGTTTCTCCCTCCATCTATTGCTGATTTGTAGCCATTTTTGTGTCACTAGTGGTTTACTGGGGTTCGAGTGAGATGGCATTACATTTGAAGTTGATTCCACAACAAGAACTGCTGCTGGATCAGATGAAGTACTAGAAACTTGATCATTTGGGTCTTCATGCTTTTCTGACTTCTTCCTCTTTTTCTTCTTCTTCTTCTTCTTTTTCCTGGCTTCAGGTGAGACTGTACCATCCTCACATTCCCCATCTGGATGGCTGAAATGATTTTTCAATCGTCTGAGCGCTTCTTTCAGCTTGTCATTCATTTTCATATCTGCAGATGTCAGTATGTCCTCAGGCACTGAAGTTATCCCCACTGTTGTTAAGATGTTAACAGCATGTTCAACTGAGAGCAAGTTTGCATATATGCCATATGTGTAGACTCTAATGTCAGAGGAGTATTGATCCTTCACAAAGGGAGCAATTGTGTTGCATAACTCCTCAATAAAACTGCGATCCCATTCATTTGTGCCTTTTGTTTTCTGTGTTATCACATATAGTGTTTGCTGAACAGCTTGCCAAATAACAGGTCTTTCTTCTGCATAAAGCCGTTGCAGCAGTTTGGGGATTATAGCTAGTGCTTGCTCATTTGGTATCTCATTCATTGTGCAGAAAACTGCATGTAAAGTATCAATTGCCTGACACACATTTTGCTGGAGAATGGTTGGAAAGCGACTCACTGCCCCTGTAATGTAGAGGTTGAAACTTCCTGTGTCCTTCAACCATTTGATACTAAGATGGCAGTATTTTTTACCATCTGGCCCTTGTACATCAAAAAGCGTTTCAATCACGGTCAGATGGGTTTGAGGATGCTCCTGTAGCAAGCGACTGTCAAGATTACTGAACACTTCTTCAGATCTTTTCTCTCGGGCAGCTTTTTCTACAAGCAAAAAATCTTTTAGCTTGGAGCACAATTCATCTACTTTTGATGGAATGTTACCAATCATCTGAACTATTTTTTTATTGTGATTGATATGTTCAGGTTCTGCAGGTAACAATGTTAGCAATGCACCAACAGATAGGAGATCTTTCATGACATCTTTCCTATCATGGATGGCGGCAGTTTGCAGTGGTGTCAATTGCTGGAGAGCGCATCCATTTGGATCAGCTTTTGCTTCTAGCAGCTTTTTCACAAAAGCAAGTGGAGCTTTAGACAATGAGACAAAATGCAAAGGTGTCAAGTTATTTCCTGACACCTTGTTTGGATCTGCACCCTCTTTCAGTAGGAAAGCACAAATATCTTCCTTGTGGTTTACAATAGCAGCAATCAGTGGGGTTATACAATCATCCGACTCTTGATAAACTTCATTTATGTCATGGTTTTTAAGTAAATTCTCGAGCTCCTGCAGGTTGTTGTCACATATGCATTGCAATATAGGTGCTTGTTGTGATGTGACTTCCATTTGTAAGTGTAGGATGATATTCAATTCATTGCTTCAGAGTATCTATGAGAAGACAAAAACATAAGATTTCTGTTAGTTATTTGATGCCAAACAAAACTTCAGACTATCAGTCAGACCAAAATATATGACCACCATTCATGAGTTTGATTATATCAGACAAGGAATTCTATGTCACTAATCAGGAAGTAGTATTTTGGTCTTTCATGAATATATATTCCATGCACTGAAAATACATTAAATATTGTTAATTTACATTTATCTTGATAAATTAAGATATTCTGTGTCTGCTTATAATTAACAGGAAATGACAGTAGAGAAATACCCAGGTTATGTTTATATATACTGGATATGATATTTGGTAATGTTAGTCTTCACAATTTTAATCTGATGATGGTCTAAGGGCTGAAAAGTCATTAATAAAGTGAGTACAAGTGATTGTATGCTTGATTTTTTTTTTCTCTTTTGGTCACAGTTTTTGAGTTGATGAACCTGTTGATAACAATTGCTGGTTTGTAAGAATGTTGTTCTAATTAATACACAAGTAGTGCCAAAACATTTATTACATAGTTTGTTAATTTTATAGCACTGATACCCTGATACCATTTTTTTCAACCCTTAAACGTCAGTATCGGTATTGCTCAAGTATTGCTTGAGCTCTAATCTAGTTTCTGTTTCTGTAATGTAAAAGGCCTAATGTCAATTCTCAATGTAAGAAACTCTGTGTGGTCCTAAATGCTCATGTTTCTAATTAATGCTAAGGATTCAATGTTTGTATCATCTTTACTTCTAAAATCTAAAAACCCACCACACACAACATTTAAAAAACATCTTTAATGAATGAACTTTTCTGTTCTTGTCAACATCATGGCCACACTGTCAGACCAGTCTTGCCAGTGGGGCCACACTTCTGGTGAAGGTTTCCTGAAGGCTGCAGGCTGATTCAGCATTTAACATGTCCAAAACGCTCAACAAGTGGTAGACTACACTATGTCCACAGACTTAAAACCACAAATAAAGACACCACAACCTTTGCATCTGCTGATATATACCTTTAACCAATAAAGGTTAAAATCAACATGCTGACATCCACAATGGATGTATTTTATAAGTCAGAAATATCCGTGGCGTCTGACGCCACCACATCTTTAGGTTGTGGTCCTTAATGCCCTAATACTAATAATAATTGCAACTAGCTAGCACTGAACTTGAGTTTAACTCTTTAGACTTAGAAAGTTAGAAAAAGTAATGACTTACACAATCTATACTTCAAGAGTAGCCTATAAGATGTCTCCTGCGAGAATGGAGGATCTGTCTTTCCAAACTTCACACTTCATTCAGGTTCGCTGTTGCTGTCTATAAAGCAGTAGCTATGCTGAACAATAATAGCTACTCCACCGCGCTCACACAGCAGCACCCCCGGCTCTGTACTCTCAGCAACAACCCGGAAAAGCAGCTCGACACAAGTCTCTCGTGTAGCGCCACTCCCTCCCGTGCTCCGCCCGCGCACACTTCACGTTAATCTGTGCTGGGCATGTTCAGACAGGTTGTAGTTGAGCTGCCTGCAATCCTTAAGTAAAGTTTAAATAACACCCCAGAGTAATGTTAGACACAAAATGAACAGTTATTCTGTCAAAAAGGCGACCCACTGCATATTGTCATGTGGGGAAATATAATCATGGATGTTCAATGGGAGCCATGTGTGTGTAGGCCTACTTCTATAGTGTTTGTTGGGTGTGGGTGGGTTTCATGGAATATAAACATGGAAGCATATTTATGACAAAAGAAAAAAAGATTTGCCCCTAGCTAATACTAATGCACCAGTAGGCTATGTAATTGGCGAACAAGAAATGCCTCTTTTAAACAAGTGATTCACAACCATGTTGAAACAAAAAAAAACTTTATTTAATCATTCTTATTCACATGATATTATTCATTGAATTTCAAAGCTAAAGAAGAGAAATAGGCCTACATATTATTGTAAATTCTTATTTTGACGTACGGCTGGAAATATCAGTGTCTGAAATGAGAGGGAACATAATTGTTTGCCAGGGTAACAAGTGTGCCGTATAATCACATTAAGTTTCATCTTGTCTAAGAATGATCAAAGGATTACAGTTTTTCTTCTCTATTTTGCGTTAGTGCTTTGTAGCCTGGTTTTACTTTTGTGAAATAGCATGACCGCTCCACCTCAACTCCTGAGCAATACAGCAAAACCACATTTAGAGACTAAATACTTCTGTCCACCCCCCTGCAACAGCGCACTAAACCATGTGCACCTCTCAGTGGAGGAGAGGGGCCCGGAGAGGCTCAAATATTGCTTTAGATAAAAATGAATAGCCTGGCAAACTATGTATCTACTTTTAATCACAACCTTTTTGAGGACCTTTCCCATGCTGCGAACCTGCACTTAGTTCCACTAGTTCCCTCACTACTTTGCTCCTGTATTTGCAGAATGAGCTATTGCCCCAACAGTAACATTTCAGTCCTGTGGGCTTTAAACTGCAAAATAAGTAGAATCAACAGCCATCAGATAATGTGGCAAAATAAAAGTACAAACTTATACAGATTGTTGTTGAACTAGAGTATAAAATGTTAAAAAATGAAAATACACAAGTGACAATAAGTGTATGTACTTCAGTATGTGAATGTTTTATAGACTACTGACTTACTGTAAGCTTTGGAGGATGGTGACTATTTACAATACATGTACAACCACTTGTTGATCTTAGTTCTTAGTCTTGCTATAATGATTTCTAGTGCAGTCTTGAGTCCCAGTATTGCTGATGTTTTGCCTATTATATAGTTTTTTTCTGTGACAGCTTATAAGACTCTAATGTTTTGAAGTCCTTAATCATTTTTGAATCTTCAAACTTCCAGTGGGATCAGACTCTTGAACTGGGACACCATGGTGCTCCTTATGGCTTATGGACAGCTTTACAAAGCTGGTGGTGATATCTTCTCTACGAAACATTTCCCTCAGGGGAGTCTCTGAATTCCACCCATGATTTTTAGCAAACGTGAAAACACATCCAAAGAGATCAGGAAATATCGTCATCACATCAACTTGGGCTGCATCCTTGGCACTGCAAAGAAAAGGGCAATTTTAGTAATTAGAAAAAACTAATGTTTAATATTGAGCAAACTCAATTTACTGGTTAAGATTGTGAGAGGCACTGAAACATTTAGTCCCAAGCTAATCCAAGTGTATAACTTTAGCTTTAGCCCTGTATCACTTTTTGGTTTCACTTACTAATGCTCATGGAGGTTTCGTATGAAGCGAAGTAATCCCAATGTGTTTTCATGATAGGGTTTCTTCCTGCTGTCCATCTTCTGAACCAACTCTGGTGGAAACTGGAAAACCATAAAATAATCAAACCTGAAGTTGTATTTAGGAACACAGACGTTACAGTACTTATATTGTATTCACCTTATTTTTCCACTGTTTGAAAGATTTCTCCCCAGCACATTTTTCCAGTGAACAAATCAGTTCCTTGTCAGCATTTCGATAGTTTGCCACCTCCGTCCTGTTACCAATCTTTCGCAGGTAATCGACTCTCCTGAAAAAAAAGTTAAAGTTAGTCAATATGGAAAAATACCAAATCCTAAAAAATTGTCATATCATACTTAAAAATGATGTTAGAGATGGAAACTGGTCTTTTGCTACACCCCTCTTCCAAACAGCAGTTGTCCAATTGTCGCTTAGCAGCCTTAACCACACGTCAGACTTGGCATGCTTTAGATTTCTCCACAAAGAGGTGTGCATGAGTGAAACACAAGAGCAAGAGTCTAAGGAATGGATTTTACTGACTTATAAAAGTGTTATAAATTCAACAAGCATTTCATTAGCTGCTTTAACTACAATATTATGTGGAGTCACAGGTTATGTTAGAAAAAAAAAACCCAGTTCAAGACTGGCACATCTACTCTGTAGGAGTTGGTCCTGGCTGATACTATAGTTTAAGATAGTTTAGGCTAGCATCAGCAGCTCTGTTCCACTTTGAAGAGAGCTGAAGTGAAACCAGAACCTCCAGGTTCTGTTTCAAGAGAACAAAAACTTTCAAGAGTAGAAGAATTTCATTCAAAATCCCAAGGACAGTTATAACATCGCTAATAATTGAAAATCCAACTTTAGAAGATAGATGGTAATTCCCTTGATTTGACCTCTATAATGCCAGCAGCAGTTTGAGATTTCTAACTTTCACTGAAACTAGTAAGTCCAAATTTTCACTTATTCTGCTGTATCTCAACATCTCCTGGATGGACAGGTACAGAAAACATTCATGGTTCACGGAGGATGAAGTGTAATGATTTTGGTAATCTTCTGGCTTTTCCTCTAGTGCCACGATGAAGGTGACACTTGTGGGTTTGAGTGAAATGTCTATTGAATGGATTGCCATCAAGTTTGGTGCAGACATTCATGTTCCTCACAGGATGAACTACAATAACTTCTACTCTAGCTCCATCATCAGGTCAATATATCAGTTTGTCCAGGACTCAAAACTTGCTAAATTGATGAAATTCCCATCACCCTCAGTGTTTAGTGCTAATTCGCAAAAATGAGAATGTTAACACACTAAACTAAGACAGTGTGGTAAACATTATACCTGATTCGCATCAGCATGTCAGCACTTTCACTTTGGTCACGTGAGCCTACTGACATTAGCATTTAGCTCAACGCACCACTAAATATAGACTCACAAAGCAGCTAACATACCTGTAGACTCTTAGTCTTTTTTCAGAATTGACACCATGACTTCTACTCCTGGTGTCTAAAAGTGTCTGAAACACCATTAATGCCATTTGTACACTTCACTACATAGAGACCATAAAGACATGTAAAAAACAGAATTGTTGATCATTGAGACAGCGGGATGTAGCCAGGATGAGGCTAGAATAACAGGCTTCAACCTGCATTTGAGTGTTACTACTCAAAATAGGGATGGACACATTCTTACATTTCACCCTAAACTGAAAACATCAACCTGTTAGTGGGGCTAAGATCAGCAATTGTTAAGATACATTGTATGAGAACCATGATTGTATCACATCTTGTGCCATTCAGTCTAGTAAGTGTAAAGCTTCTGGAACATCTCACAGAAAATAAGAAAAAAATAATTTGACAAGAATCTTAACTGGAATCAATCCATCAGAATTTCTTCCTCACCTTTCACAAGCCCAGAAGAAAGGATGACTCAAGCATTGTTCCACTTTAGGTCTGCTCTTAGGTTCTTCATGGATCATCCACTCGATTAGATCCTTTGCCACAATGTCTTGAACATGGTCCAAAGTGTACTTCCCTTCATGAATGTTGTACTCATACTCATAGGGTTTATCACCGAACGGATGGTGTCCTCCCGAGAGGATATAATAAATCAGCATCCCCGCCACCTTAAGAATTTACACAACATATTAGCAGTTAGGGAAGTATTTCTCACCAAGTCCTCAATTAAGTTTGTGTAGCTGAAAAACTGACCTGCATATCAGTGTTGGACTTGTATGGTATGTTGGCTTCTCCTGCTAAAGTCTCCTTGGCCATCCAGCATTTTGTTCCTGCGCTGGCTGTGCGCAAAGTCGTTTGGCCTTTGAGTAAACGTCTGCTTATGCCAAAGTCGGCTAATCTGGCCTTTCCTTTAACATCTGCAGGATAAAATAACATTGAGAAAAAAACATGCATGATTATTAAAAATTCAAATATTATTGCATTTTTTTGGAATTACAGATACTGATTTCCATCATTTCAGTGTATTTCTAACTTGTCTTACCAATCAAAACATTTTGTGGTTTGAGATCCCGGTGAAGAATTGGAGGATTTTGACAATGAAGTGCACTTAAACTTTCGAGAACCTCCCTGACAAGTTTCTTTATCAGCTCACTGTCATGAGTTTTTCTGATATATTCTTCCAAGGTGTATTCACAGAGTTGAAGACAAAGATATCCAAAGTTCTCATCCTCCGCAAAGTCAATGTATCGTACAATAAAAGGGTGATCAAGCTCTGGAAGTCGTAGAAGTCCTTCCTCATTCTTCAGAACTTGATAGTTGCTTTTAGACATTCTCTTGATTGCAACTTCAGTGCCATCATCTCTCAGCCCCAAGAAGACTTCAGTACCATCACTTCCCTTTGCTATGCGCAATTCTGCATCATTTACATAAATGATGCTCTTAATTCTGGTGAGTTTCCTTTCATCAATGCTCACAAGCTTCTCTAGTTTCTCCCTCCACCTCTTGCTGACTGGTGACCATTCTTGTGTCACTTGTGATTTGGTTGGATTTAAGTGCAACGGCTTTGCATTTGAAGTTGATTCCTCAACAGGAACTGCTGCTGGATCAATTGAAGCACTGCAAACTTCATCATTTGGGTCTTCAGTCTTTTCTGACTTCTTCCTCTTTTTCTTCTTCTTCTTTTTCTTTTTCCTGGCTTCAGGTGAGACTGTACCATCCTCACATTCCCCATCTGGATGGCTTAAATGATTTTTCAATCGTCTGAGCGCTTCTTTCAGCTTGTCATTCATTTTCATATCTGCAGATGTCAGTATGTCCTCAGGCACTGAAGTTATCCCCACTGTTGTAAAGATGTTAACAGCATGTTCAACTGAGAGCAAGTTTGCATATATGCCATATGTGTAGACTCTAATGTCAGAGGAGTATTGATCCTTCACAAAGGGAGCAATTGTGTTGTATAACTTCTCAATAAAACTGCGATCCCATTCATTTGTGCCTTTTGTTTTCTGTGTTATCACATATAGTGTTTGCTGAACAGCTTGCCAAATATCAGGTCTCTTTTTTGAGCAAAGTAGTTCCAGTAGTTGGGGGATTATAGCTAGTGATTGCCCATTTGGTATTTCCTTCATTGTGCAGAAAACTGCATGTAAAGTATCAATTGCCTGACACACATTTTGCTGGAGAATGTTTGGAAAGCGACGCACTGCCCCATTAATGTAGGAGTTCACATTTTCAATGTCCTTCAGCCATTTCATACTTTCCTTGCGGTATTTTTCCTGATCTTGTCCAGTTACAGTAAAAAGTATTTCAATCATGGTCAGATGGGTCTGAGGATCCTCCCGCAACATGTGACTGTCAAAAGTTCTGAACACTTCTTCATGTGGTTTCTCTCGCACAGCAATGTCCATTTCAACAAAATATTTGATTTTGGAGCATAGTTCATGTCCCTTGGATGCCAAGTTGTGAATTATCTTTACTATTTTCTTATTGTGACTACTATGTTCAGGATGAGGAGGTAAAACTGTTACCAATGCACCAGCAGACAGGAGCTCTTTCACAACATCCTTCCTGTCATTGATGGCAGCAGTGTGCAGTGGTGTGTATTGCTGTAGAGTGCATACATTTGGATGAGCTTTTGCTTCAAGTAGTTTCCTGACAAATATAGGTGGTGCTCTAGACATTGAGACATAATGCAAAGGTGTCCAGCCATTTTGGGAAGCAGCATTTGGGTCCACTTCCTGTTGTAGAAGGTAAGAGCAAATATCTTCCTTGTGATTTACAACAGCAGCAATCAGTGGGGTGATATAATCATTGCACTTAATGCATGGGAAGACTTTATGAATGTCACCGTCTTTCAGTAATTTTTTGAGGTTCTTGAGGTTTTTGTTGATTATACATTGTATTATAGGATGTGTCTCTCTTGGTGGGATTGTCACTTGTAACTGTGTGAAAATATTCATTTCTTTGCTTCAGATAATCTGTGGGATGACAAAATTATATTATTGTTACAACTGATTGTTACAACTGATACAATTTTAAACTTTAGACAAACAGCCAAAACCTATCATTAGAATTTGAGTTTAAAGGTTCATTATGTTTACAGTGGCTTCATATAGCATTTAAAAAAAACAGAGAGGACTGAAATCGACAGTAGGCCTATTTCATTTTCAAGTGTAATTCTTCAGGCTTAGGGTTTGCTTTGCTTTTGCTTTGAGAAGCTTAAACGTGATTTCCATTGACCATCATAGTATTTAGGTGCATAATTTAAAACTTACAACACTTACATCAGAAAACATCTACATGGCTCACATGTGCCACACATTGCCCTCACTGTTGAGACTTTGGACTTCCTCATTCAGGCAGGTGTTGTGTTGAAGTGTGTTTCCACTGCACTCAACCCTAACCAGACGAAATCCCTAAACCTAACCACTTATTCGTGCTACACCTAACCATAACCTAATCCATGCCTTAAGCCCAACTGTGGAAGCGGGTGCTGTGGGAAATTTTGGCGGGAAATATTATCTGAAGGCAGGACAGTCTAAGATACAAGTAGGTGCAACTATGAAATCTTCTGTTTGTTCTGGTCATTATGATGACCACAAATAACCATAAGAACTGATTATTTTATAATTCAATTTTAAGGTAAATTTTAGAGGAATGTAGGGAACTTAACTTACCTTGTCGGAGTGGAGTGTCCCCTGTTTTATGAATTATATCTTTTAAAACATACTGTGCTTTTTCTGAATTTGTCTATCTCTCTTCCTCTGTCATTCTCTTTCTCACTCCCTCTGTTTACAGCAAGCGGCTATATTCTGTACACAGGAAGGAAGTGACTGCGAGGGCCCACCCCTGCTTTTCTTCCTGAAGTCACCACACACACTGTTCTCTGAGTGTCCCGTCACTATAGTCTGAATGCAGGAAGACCTGACTCGATAAAAATGTTAATATGCTCATCTTAGTGTGTTCTCTTTTATTCTTTTTTTTTTATTTTTTACATGTGCTCACAGCCATGAGTTTAACAAGCAGAGCAAGCTTTTCTGCCCTCAGTTTTGCATCTCAGGTGACTTACAACCTTCCCTACCGTATCAGCAAAGGTTGCTGAGAGTGTATGTAGCCTGAGAAGCTGAAAAAAGGTTTTGCTAACTGCATTTTAGGGGAAAAAAACAAACAAACAAAACAAAAAATAAATCCGTATTTACACGCAATGTTAATATTTTACTTATAACATGAGGGACATCATCTATCAAAATATAGGCTATACTAATGCTAAAAAGAAAAAACATGATGTAGGGATAGTGCAATAATAAAGGTTCACATACAAAGTCTATATATATATATATACACTGTTGCTCATAAAGTTGGAATAAAATATTTTTTACCTCTTTCCATGAAATGATTGTGACAATGTGATTTATTTCATTTCACCTGGGTAATTGGGACACATGATGTAATCATTGCACTTGGTCAAAAGTGATTACTGATGCATTTAAATAGGAATAAACAGAGGACTGTGTCTGAAAACAAAGTTATTCCAACTTTATGGGCAACAGTGTATATACAAACTCTATAGACACAGTAACCAATTGTATCATAATCTGCTATTTGCTCGATTGATTAAAATGCACATAAATGGAAATAGCATGCATATAAAAAGAATTAAAAAGAATTATAAAAAATATTCAATTATTATTACTAATAATAATTGTTGCTGGGCAGGTAGCGTATGATGGGTTATCAGAGATGTATTGCTGAAATCTCCTGCTGCAGCTGGAGTTATGAAAGTGGACGTGGTGGTGGTAAACAGAACAGTGAAGTCGCAGGCTGTAAAACTGAAACTATGAGCTAACGTGCTAAATAACAAAGTAGAACTGAGGCAGACTGCAGAGCCAGTTGATACTTTCATAATGAGAGACCCATTTCACATTACATAAACTCATTTGACAAATTGTTAATATAAAAATTAGTGCAGCTTTAAGATAAAAAATGACCTTTGTTTAGGAAGTAAAAGTAAATTGACATTATACTTTCCCCAAAATAACATGGAGAAAATTAACTTTGACATTGTTTCCAATGATCAATGAATGATAACACACATCTCACAATCATATTTTTACACATTTATTTTGATACACAACTAATTAAACTTACAGTATATTTTGAGAATAACATTCAATATGCTTAAAACAAAATCATAGAAAAAAATCTGCATGTTGTAAAGCTTGCATATTCCATTATGTTTTGTTTTTTTAATTTGCGAAACCATTCATTTAATAAGTAGAAGCACCTTTAGACTTCTGAGCTTGTTAGGTTCATTTAAAAAGAATTTGGCAAACACCCTTTTTTTGAATGTCATGCTCTTGCAAGCTGCAGTAACATTTAATTTTTTTTTTTAAAGTAAGTGCAAACATCCATTTGGATTTATGTGTGACAAACAGGAGATGGCATTGCCTTCTTTGTTTTATGTACATTTTATAGCTTGTGAGTCAACATTCAGTATTTTCAAAGAAAAAAAAGATTGAAAAAGTCTCTCAGCTTGAGTGGATATATTTACATAAATTTAGTTTCCTTGATTTTTGGACAAATTATGTCCTCTATCAAATGTTTATATTTTGAGGCCACTGACTTCAGCTGTGAGAAGCCTC
>NW_019525215.1:168646-169165 GCF_002814215.2 Seriola lalandi dorsalis | reverse complement strand
AGACCCTTAAATAAAGTTGTAAACTGAGTAAACTAGTCAAATTTAAAGGTTGATTAAAGTGTGGAGATATTTCTTTATCTTGTGTGTTCAAAACTAAATTAGCATCTTTTGGCACTTAGTAAGTTTCTCTAAATAATCTGATTCTTAAGACAAATATAAAAGCTTATTATTTACTTATTAATTATATGAAAAATTCACAGGCCTTATTTTTCACAGGTTTATTTTGTGGTTATTTTTATAAAACACAAACGCCACAGACGCCAGGATTTATAGTCTGAACTAAGGTGTGTTGCTCGTCTCTAGATTAACCTTTTTATTGAGCTTCTCTAAGTTTTGTGAGTGTCTGAGTGAATAGCTGTGTTTCTGCTGATGCTGTTTTTCATGGATCTTGATGATGTCATGAGCGTGAGCGGTTTGCCCACACTGAATGTCAATGAGCAGCTCCGCCCAGAGCTTATGAACATTAATGATGGTGTCTAAACTGGAGCTCAGGGAAAACTGGACGAGTCAGCTCGAGTG
>NW_019525215.1:168025-168626 GCF_002814215.2 Seriola lalandi dorsalis | reverse complement strand
GTTATTTCAGCTAACAATGAAAATGTACATGTAATGTTCTTAATTTGTCAGGTTTAAATTCCTGGTTTTATCCGACCACTGGTCCCAAACCCAAAGTTGTTTAGTTTAATATCATATTTGACCAAGAAAATCGATTATCAGAATAGTTGCAGATACATTTTTTGATCAACTGTTTCAGCACCTTTTGCAGCTGCAAACACTTTTTGAAAGGAATGTAAAGTAGTTTGTATCAATATGTTTATTGAACACGTTTCCTGATTGTCACCATATTTCCTCTGTGTTCCTACAACATTCGCTCGAAGCTGCTGAGGTACGATTTCCATTTCTCTGCTTCAGCCGCTGTGTTACATAAGACTCTTCCAAAGTGTGGCTTTAATCTCGGCTTTAATCTCACCAAAGACAGATGAATCAGATGTAAACGGGCTCCTGTCCCGTCAGACTCCAGACTGCTGATTCACAAACAGCCGCGGCGCCGTGAATCATGAGATCAGTGAGGATTAGACGTCAGAGAGGCTGTTAAACACGACGTTCTCTGAAACGGCCACATGTTCTGAAACTGAGAGATGTTTGAAGACGCTCAGCTGAGCTCACAGATTAAAGG
>NW_019525215.1:167563-168005 GCF_002814215.2 Seriola lalandi dorsalis | reverse complement strand
TACAAAGGGACAGATATGTAACTATAAACAAGACTGTCCCAGCATTTAAAATATATATATTTTTATATTTATATATTAAAAATGTGGACAATGGAATTATCATCTTAAAATAAAAAAAGCAGAAGCAGAGGTTAACAGAGGTCGAAGGGAAATGAGTTATGATTTACAGTAAAAGGCAGGAATGAGGTGGAGCATCATCGGCAGGTGAGTCACAGAGGTCAGAGGTCACAGAGAAAACGTAATGGGTCGTTCGATCTGATTACGGGTGACAAGATCGATCGATCTGAGTCGTGTGATCATCATAACATTTCTCAGTTACCATGACGATCATCAGCGTCACAGCCTCCTCGTCTCAGCTCCTCTCCCTCTTTTCTCTCCACTTCCCTGCTCTGTCTCCACCTCCTCCCTCCTCCCTCTCTGGGGTAATGTGGCTGATGAGGTC
>NW_019525215.1:163583-164477 GCF_002814215.2 Seriola lalandi dorsalis | reverse complement strand
GCTAAAGCTAAAGCTAGCTGCAATAACACACTCATGAAATTCATTTGAACAGAATGTAAATGCTAGTTTCACTTTGATCTGATTCTGTGTCTGTGAGTTTCTAAACTGCTTTTTAAGTTGAGATCAGACCTGCGAGTTCTTTCAGCTGTGGAGCCTCAAACCGATAATTTCACCTGTTGTTGAGGAAGGAATTGAGCGCGAAGGGATTCCTCTTAACGCCTGTTGAAGCGGGTGTAGGCCGGGCGTTTGTCGGCTGTAGTCTGTCCTCGGAGTGCAGGGTGTGAGGGGGGGGGTTGGGCTGTCTTCTTTCAGGTATGCGTGGCGGCAGCGGTTGCGGCAGCGGCGGCTTTGTTCTTTCAGTTGACAGATCTCCGTATTGTTCATATCTTGGATCATAGTTCAGTGCCAGTGAATTCCTCTTTGCTGTTGTGGCACAAACTTCTTTGAAAATCAGGGACTGCTCTCTACTCTGGGATGTACTGTTGAATTCGATACCACAGTAGGACCGTCTGTCTCCGGCTCTCAGCCTGGATACACCGGCCCCCAAAGACAACAGTGGGTCCTGGAGCAGCACTGTGTTGGTTACCTCCGTCTTCATACTGTCCAAGATTTTGAAGGGCAGGTTGTTCAGGTGTTTGTCCACGTCTATCAGAGCCTCTGACATCGGCTGTAGATTATTCAGTGGGAAAGATTGGACAGTTTGAGCTGCAGTCTTGTACCTCTGCAGGAACGAGACGTCTTCAGCTCTCAGCGTCTCCTCTGTGGCTCTGATTGTGTCTGAAAGATCTGCTGTGTCTTTGCTTAGAGTCTCGCTCTCCGTCTTCAACATCTTAGTCTTCAGCAGCTTTTCCTTGCTCAGCGCCTCCATCCTTTCCCGCTCTTCCTTTTGGAGTA
>NW_019525215.1:156976-162769 GCF_002814215.2 Seriola lalandi dorsalis | reverse complement strand
CTCTGGTTAGTCTCTCTGGTTAGTCTCTCTGGTTAGTCCTCTCTGTGAACAGACGTTTTCAGTTTTGGCTGAACTTAATCTCTGCACAATATATTAGACTGTTTCCTGTTTTGTCTCAGGTGATTTGAAGGTAAGGGTTGGACTTCATTCCAAGCATTTCTCTCTCATTACGCACATTGAGATTTACTTAGATAAGAAACCACTACACCAGTAAACAACTTCCTCACACAATACATCCGGTTTCTTGGTCATGTCTCTTATCACAGCCCTTTATCCCTGATTGTTCAGTTATGTCCGGTGGCCACTTCTAGGAAGAGTCCAAACTTCTTAGGAATAAGTAACAATCAAATGACTATTGCAGCATCGCCAGCATTAGCATTGACATTTGTTGACTTATCCTAAAGGAGTTTTTTAAATCGAAAACAACTGGACTAGGTTATTTGTCTGGGAAGACGTTTCACCTCTCATCCAAGAGGCTTCATCAGTTCATGTACACATCTGACCAGGCTAGGACTGGTCCAGTCCTAGCCTGGTCAGATGCGTACGTTATAACACAGTCTCTGAGCAGCGCTGCTTCTTTAGGGTAGCCTGGATGCTACAGTGACTCGGTATTGGAAAGTGTTGTGTTAACTTCAGCAGAAGAGAAGACGTGTTAGAAATAGAGGGTTGTTTTCATGATCTGTGCTGAATGTTTGGTTTTGCTTCCACCTGAGCTATGCATGAAATGTTGATACTCGGCATTGTTTCTAAGATCTAGATCTCAACTGTTTTCATTTAGTGTTACTGCCTCATGATTTTCAGTCATCCAGAAGGGTTCAATCAACAGACATTAGAGTTTCACTCTGAACCATGATGAAAACCATTCACACTCTAAAAACTCCATCAACAATCAATTACAAAAACTATTAAAAACACATCAGTGAGTGACATGTCCCTTCACGCCGTCCTGCTGCCTCAAATATCCACCTTTTATAATCTGATATATAACAACACCAGCTTTGTCTCTTAAATGGTTTCCAAAGAGGTTCCTGTTCAAGCATCCTGAACATTCGGCTATCAGCTCGCCACTCAATTACTACTTCCACAGTTCTATAAGCCCCTCCCTTTCTCATGAGCGTGATATCTCAGTAACGCCGTGAGGGAGTTTCTTTAAGTTCGGCTCATCCTTGGATTCGAGGATGAGCTGACTGGATGTTAGTGGTTCAGTTATTGACCTCTTGAATGTGATATTTAACGGTACCTCTTCACATCCGGCACAAACGATCACTTGGACTCAAAGATGAACTGATTAGAATTTGTTGGTCATAGGTCAAAGTTCAAGGTCACTGTGACTTTGCAAAACATGTTTTTGACCATAACTCCAAAACTAATTATGACGACATTGAACACAAATGTCTAATAGGATAAAATGAAATGAAATTTAAATGATGAAATTTTATATCACATATTTTAGTTTGGTGTATTGGTCTGATATTATCTTGATTGATTCCTTAAGACAGAAAGACAAGAAGAAGAAAAGCAGCTGAGAGGAAGGAAACTACAGAGGAGTAATGGGATTAAGCTGCTGAGGAGGAGAGAGGAGGTATTTACTCCTGCTCGACTCATACTCTCCATGTCCGTGTGATACTGGACAGACGTGTTCACCACTTCATCTGCTGCCTGAAGGTCGGAGTGGGAGTTATATCTGTGTTTGTGTGTTTTGACAGTTGGACTCCAGATCTGAGACTGAAAGGTCGGGCAGTGATGAACTGTAGCTGTCTGATTGACTCATCATTCACTCCTCACTGACCTCTTATTGGCCAGGAGGCTTTGTGAAGTGGAAATACTGCAACAGACTGAATCCTGATGGGGAGATTTAACCTGACACTGAGTCAGAAGTGTGTGTGTTCACTGGATTATTCATATACGAACTCCTGAATCTGGTATTTACAGCGTCTTCATGCCTCCGCACCGGCAGCAGCCGGGGCATTCGTCAGTATCTCAGTCACTCCTTGAGGAAACTTGGCACAAACATTCACAAGGACTCAAGGGTGAAACGATTAGAATTTGATGGCCAAAGGTCAAAGGTCAAAGTGACTTCAGAAAAGGCTCTTTAGTGTGGATAAACAGGGATGTTACCTGGAACTAGTTTGAGTGGAGGAGGCAGACGACCACGAGGAGGTAATTCTAGTTTTTATCTCTTAATAACCTTATTGATGTTCAGATGGAGGGAAAACACACGTTTAAACATTAATGCTGGAGTAGGTTTCTGTTTTGGATCTGGTTCAGATCATAAGGAACTGCTCAGTCAGTGTACTACACCTGTTGTTTCAACCCCTCCGGTAGATATTTAATCAACACTTCATCCTCTGCTGCTCGTCTCAGCTTCATGTTGCAGCTGCAGGTTGTGGACAGGAACTTAAACCCATATGGATTTAATAAGAGATTTGATGCTGCATTCACATGAAATGAGGCTCCAGTGAACCACGACCTGAATTATGCAGTTCATGGTTTCTGTAAATCACATCATATCTCCACACGGGATGGTCCAACTCGTCATTTTTTAGTCAGAGTCGGCCTTGGAAAGATATCAGTGTAAGTGTGTGATGTAAACTCTGACGTTGGTGTCGCTGCTGCTCAGTTCACTGTCTGTTCTCCAGAGATTCAAAGTTCTCCAGAGTGACTTCCTTCTCAAGTTTGCCTCTAATCTGGACTCTGCTGTGTCTCTTCGTTTGCATGTGGGATTGTGTCTGTGTGAGCTTTAGATGTAGGACAGCTTCTGTGTGTGTGTGTGTGTGTGTGTGTGTGTGTGTGTGTGTGTGTGTGTGTGTGTGTGTGTGTGTGTGTCTAGAGCCTGAAGAACAGTGTATCATCCTATGAGAGCAGCAGCAGTACTGTCTCCTCCAGCACATTGATTTCCAGCTTGTCTTTCCTCCAGTGCAGATAATGGACTGTTATAGCACACACACATTGGTAGTTCTGTGTGTGTGTGTGTGTGTACGTACACCTTCTGATTGAGATCAAGTCATTTCAAGGTACCTGGGTAATGTCCCTCTCTCTCCCCAGACCCAAATATTTACCTGAACTAAACCTCATTCAGACTTTGAGCCTAAAACCATTAACTGCACAGTTGGCGGTTCGATCCCCGGCTCCTCCTGTCTGCACAGCAAAGTGCCCTTGAGCAAGACATCGAATCCCAACTTTATCCTGATGCATGGTAGCTCTGCAGCCATCATGTGTGAGTGTGAGTGGGTGAAATTATAAAAATGCATCCATCTTCATCAGTTTCATCAGTTTGTCCTTGTAGATATTGAGAATATAGACACTTGAACGCACCACGAACGTTGTACTGAAACAGATTCACTTGTATTGACCTTTAACAGCCAATAAGATTTGTTCGTGTTCCCTTCAGTGTGACTTTCTTTGACTATCGTTAATTGTTTTTATTATTGTTTGTTCTTTCATTGCTTTTTTCATTCCCAGTAATTTTTCAATCTTTTGTTTGTTCGTTTGTTCTTTCCTTTAATTTGTCCTTCCTTCCTTATTTAGTTTTTTTTGCTTTTCTTTTCTCATTCCACCCATTTATTATTCCCTCTATTATTAATTTGCCCCTCCCTCTTTCCTTCCTGCCTTCCTTCCCTCTTTGTTCCTTCTTTCCTCTGTTGTTTCTGTCCTTATTTTTGTATTTTAACTCACCTCTCTCTCTCTCTCTCTCTCTCCAGTTCACTCCAATGAAGCTCGTCCACCCACATTAGGAATCCTGCACCTGTCTCTCCCTCTCTTACGCCATGAGCATCGTAGCTCTCTCGCCCATGGCCCCTGAGCCACCGTCCCCCATGGTCACCTCCATCACACCCGTCACCCCAACCGTGGACCCCGACAGCTCCACTTCCCTCGCCGCCCCTCTCAACCTGGATCTGGACCATCAGTCCCAGGATGAGGCCTCCTTGCTGGGCCCCGGCCCCAGCCACCTGGGCCAAGACCCCTCCAGGAGGTAACAAATCAGACATGATGATGAGGATAATTCATGATTTACAGATGTTTTTCTCTTTGTATTTATTTCTGCTTCTCAAATTATGTTTGTCTTTTCCTGAACTTTTATCTTCTGAAACGCTGGATACTTTCAGCTTCTTCACTTTAGAGGTTCTCAAGTCAGAAGGATCAGGGACCACTGGTCTAACACACAGCACGTGTTGTTGCAGGTCTAAGAAGCCCCCGCCCCTCCACACCGGCGCCGACTGGAAGGTCGTCCTCCACCTGCCAGAGATAGAGACGTGGCTGAGAGCGACCAGCGACAGAGTCACACAGCTCACACACTCGGTGGGACAAGACAGCGACAACAGACACGTGGATGTCCACCTGGTGCAGCTCAAGGTAAGTGTGTGTCTCTCTGACCGCTCCGGTCACTTTGGTTTCAAATAACAAGGCTTGTGACATCATCTTGGTTGGTTCAGCATACCTACAGCCGTCCCACAATGCAGTGCGCGGACACATCACGGTCCGCTCTCGTCCACCCTTCTCCCTGCTGCCTCGATAGTTGGGTTTGTCCTCGTACTGAACGTGTCCCTGCTTGTTGTAAATCCTCCAGCCGATAAAAGGCCGCAGGCTAACGGAGGAAGTTTCCAACTGGAACAGATTTCTATTTTTTATAAATATGTTTATAGATTTTTCAAAAAACATTGTGTTTGTATCGAAACAGAACAAAAAACAAACAAAAACAACAACAAACTAAAAACAAACAAACAAAGAAAAAGGAACAAAGAAAAAAAACAAACTAAAAACAAACAAAAACCAGAACAAATGGAAACAGAACATCTCGGCTCTCAGACTCTTTCACTGAGACACAATCATGAAGCCACAAGAACCGCACCAACCCCGACCTCAAAATCCAAGATGGCCGCTCTGCACGTCAACAGAAGTGAAAGCTGTAGCGATATACTGTTTATTAGCACATCTGTCTTATTCGTGTATAAATCGCTGTTGCTACAGTGTTTGTGCACAAAATACTGCTAATATTATATCTTATGATATCAACTAATATTGTTAACAATAACAACGACAACAGTAACGACCGTCTGACTTGTTCTGGAACAGCATCAACTCACATGTGACGACAGCTCCCATATCTGACGAGCGCAGCGTCTGTGATGCAGGTGCAGTAAAACCACGCTCAGGTGGACAAACAGGAAGTAAAATAAAACAAAAAAACAGCTCGTTTGAAATGTGATTATTTAAATTTAGATCTTTATAAATCTCCACACAGTTAAAAAGGTCGGAATATGGACTGAACCAGAGCCGGCGGGTCGACTGTTTGTCCCAGCAGCCTCCCCATGTGACCTCTGTGTGACCTCTGAGTGACCTCTGGGTGACCTCTGTGTGACCTCTGTGTGACCAGGGGAACAGCTGCTAACACACATGCAAACATGACGTGATGCCTTTTATCTGCCTCGTGTTGAATCAACGAAAACAGTAGCTCATCAGTCGATTCAACCTCAGCCACTGAATTTCCCATAATGCCATGCTTCTTCTCTCCACGGCCTCGGTGTTATGTAACGACTGGCTTCCACGAGTCACGCTGTTGACCGTTTAGTGTTTATGTAACTGCAGTGAGTGTGCAGCCTCCCAGACCCTGAGCGCTCTTCTTCATCGTCAGACTGAGCTCCTCCTCTTCATCACTACAGGAGTTTATATAAGAGAAGAAGAAAGCTCTGATTCCATTTGGTCCATGGACAGAGACCAGTCCTCCAGTCCCCCAGTCCTCCAGTCCTCCTGTCCCCCAGTCCTCCAGTCCCCCAGTACCCCAGTCCTCCAGTC
>NW_019525215.1:151787-155981 GCF_002814215.2 Seriola lalandi dorsalis | reverse complement strand
CCTCCTCTCCTCTCCTCTCTCCTCTCCTCTCCTCTCCTCTCTCCTCTCTCCTCTCCTCCTCCTCTCCTCTCCTCTCTCCTCCTCCTCCTCTCCTCTCTCCTCTCCTCTCTGAATAAAACATGGCGGCAGCAGCAGCAGCAGCTCCAGACTGTGATGCTCAGCACAGTGGAGGGAGAGGGAGGAGAGAGACTGTGAGTAGCTGAGTCACTCTCACACTGAGTTTCATGCGTCATCATCTTGTTTCTCTCTTTTCCTGCACAAAGTTTTTCGGGGAAACCGGAGCGGTTGTGAGGAAATGATCCGTCTCTGTGTCGTCGGGAGGAATCTGTGTCTACGTGTCTACAAACAGCTGTTTTAGACACTTTTAAAAACATCTGTTTGAGTGAAGCTTCATGTAGAATATTTTCAGCTCTTTATTTTCCCGTCAGAACAGAACCTTCCTGTTACATCCATCTTCTGTTATTTCTACCTGTTCAACTTCAATCTTTGGTCCTCACAAAGAAGATTTTAAGGAACACACACACACACACGCACACACACACACACACACACACACACACACACACACACACACGCACACACACACACAGACACACACACACACACACACACAAAGTATCTGTTTGTTTTCAGATTACATAACTTTGAGGCCTCTATAGTGCGTGCGTGTGTGTGTGTGTGTGTGTGTGTGTGTGTGTGTGTGTGTGTGTGTGTGTGTGTGTAGTCAAGGGAAGTGACAGTGAGGACAGTGTGTGTATGAGAGAGAGTTACAACTACAGCTTTGTGGTGTGTGTGACTGATGTCATTCTGACTCTCTCTGTGTGTGTGTGTGTGTGTGTGTGTGTGTGTGTGTGTGTGTGTGTGTGTCTTCTGTAAGGAGGCTGTGTGTTGCTGCAGTCTTGGACAACACCTGTACACCACTGCAGCAAGGTGAGGATTTACAACAACAGCTGGAGGTGTCCAGTCACCCTGTGAGCAGTGGATCACCTGGTTGCGCCCCCTGGTGGCGGCAGCGCCTCAGGATATTCTCTAACTTCTAGAACGTGAAAGAAAATATAGTGGAAAGTCAAACAAGAAACAAATAGAGAAATTATTTTTGTTAAAGCTGCAAATAGAATCTTTATAAACCAGTTTTCACCAAGTTTTTTTGTGTTTTTTACATTTAAAATAAACGATAAAGATTCATATTCTCACTTCCCTCTGAATTCATCCTGCAGCTTCATGAGTTTGTCAGTATGAGCTGTGTGAAGTCACATCTGGAGCCGGAGACGTTCGAGTGACATGAAGCTTCTCCCCTCGCCCCAGTCTTTGTCAGTGTTGTCATGACAATAATCGAATCTTCTGCGCTTCATCTGTTGAGATTGGGCGGCTTGTCAGAGCTCCGTCCACAGACAAAGAGGACGACGAGACGCAACGATCGTCTCAGTCCAGTCAGAGAGACAACAACAAAAACACAACACAAAAACAAGACGTGACGCCTTCTGGTTTTTGTCCACGCTGCGTGTGATTGTGACGCCTCTGTCGGTCCGTTGGCGTCAGGTCTGAGCTCTTCAGTCCGAGTCAGTGAGCAGCAGCTTTATGTGAATCAACAGTGAAACAGGCGACAAACTGTTTGAGCTGAAGCTTGTTCCGCATGTTCTCCTTTATTCTCTCTCTACTCCAGATGATTCTTTAAAAAATTATGCTGGTGTTTGACAAACAAATCTAATCAATAATAATAAAAAAGTTTAACAAAAAGGAGAGACAGATGCTCCAAATATGTTTTCTCACTCAAAAATGAAAATAAAACCTGCGTCTCCTCAGACCTTTGCTCCTGTCCACACATGTCCTCACTCGTACCTCAGTGATGATTCGCAAAGTTTAACAGCATAAACCCCACAACCACAGGAGGTGCGTTGGCGAGCTGTAGGTATCCACCGCCCCGAAGATCAGGTGGCGCTCCAATGAGGGCTCAGCGGCGGGAGGAAGGCGGGGACGCCTCCCGTAGCTGCAGCCGCTCTCGCCTCAGGATCCACAGGAGGGTGAGAAACATGGAGGTTTCTGATTCCCTCTGTGGTCAACCTGGTTTTTCCTGCAGAGGAATGAACCAAGCTGCAGCTGCAGTAATGAATGTTCATATCATGGATGAATGGGATGTGCATGTGGAACGAGCGATGGCATAAAAGAAAGAAAATAATGACACCTTCTGTAAAACAGGAGGGAACTTTATTTTGAAAAGATGAAAATAAAACTTCTCTGTTAGTTTGTGAAACTAAACATTTACGTCTCCTTCTCATTTATTTTCATTTTCCCGTCTTTAATCTTCAGCTGCGGCGTTTCAGCTTCACCCAGAGCAGGTGGAGGCTGTGAGCTCGCTGCAGGACGCAGCGCTCGTTACCTAGGTGACGCCTCCATCTGGTGGCGAATGTGTTGTATTACAACACTGTGAGGAAACAGTCCCACTGTCACAAATACAAAGCTTTACATCACAATACACGTCTGAAGGAGGAGGGAATGATAATATAAAGATCCAGGTCTACGTTTAGGCGACTCAATCATTTGCATATACTGTGTTAGAACAGCAACACAAATGAACACGTGAACATCATGTAGAGTTTAGGATGTGAGAACAACATGTTTAAATGTTAAATTCGTATTCTGGCTCCTTAAAAAGAGAATGAGAAATGTGTATAAACACTTCTAACGTTGACTAATAACATGTTGTATCATGTTTTTCATGCTGAAATGAAAAATGATGGATATGAGATTTAGTAATAAAGGTGTATGTGACTAACTAACCACAGTAGACAGGTGTGTTTCTGAGCTTCGGACTGACCCAGGCTAACGGTTTCCCTCTGCTTCCAGTCTTTATGCTAAGCTAAGCTAACCATGTCCTAGCTCCAGCTACACAGACACAAGATTACCGTAATAATGATCTTATATTGTGAAATGAAGCTTTGTGTTAGTGTTACCTGATAACCTGAGTTCAGACCCAGTCTGTGGGCGGTGTAGCATTGCTGCTAACTACAGGTGTTTCTATGGTAACGGTTGAGCTGAACACTTTGTTTGGACGCCTGTAAGTGATTGTGTTTTGTGCTGAAGTCCTTTAGTGCCATCGTGTCTGCGTTTAGATAATGAGCTTCCTCAGGCCCGGCACACCTGGACTCACCCTGTCGGGGCTCGTAGCCGCACGCCGAGCGTCTGATTGGACGTTACCTTGACACGGAGCATCTGGGTCGGACTCGGCCCGAGCTTTATTTGACTTAATTGCGGGCGTGGCGTTCGGCAGATGGGAGCAGACAGATCGCCAGACTGCTCTTTGAAAGTGGATTCACGCCTCTGGTGATCTCTCTTTTTCTTCATCCTGTCCTCGCCGCTCTTTTCTTGCTTTGTTTCTTTCTTTTATCCTCTCCTCCGTTTCTTCTCTCTCTGTGTCTCGTCCTCCCTCTCTCATATTTATAATGTATTTGCCTGCAGGGCATTTTTCTATAACCTGACCTTGCCACAGAGCCACTGTAGGACATGATTATAGTGATGCAACCACTGTTCCTGTGTGTGTGTGTGTGTGTGTGTGTGTGTGTGTGTGTGTGTGTGTGTGTGTGTGTGTGTGTGTGTGTTGGTATGCCAGCCTCTCAGCCATTCTTAGCATCCGGCTGCAGGCGCTGTGTAACAGCTGCACGGAGAATGTCCTGGGCTGCTCTGAGTGGGAGAGGCTAGATTTACACTAACACACACACACACACACACACACACACACACACACACACACACATGTTCCATCAGACACAGATGCAGCAGTTATTTCAGTGATTCAGTTGCTGTTAGTCACCAACTTTATAAAGTCATCCAGAAGAAAACTGAAATTATAAAAAGAAGATTTTAAAATATTTAAAAAATAAACATTGTGATTTCTTATTTTATTGATGCAACTTTTTTTTTAAATTTTTTTGAATGTTTTTATTTTGCATTTACAGTGTTCACTTGGACTTGACTTGGACTTGAGCTCTGATGACTCAGACTCAGACTCGAACGGGAACACCGTCACTGAAACACTTTCTCCTATTTAATCTTCATTGTTGTTGTTTTGAGCTTGTTGCTGTGGTGTCACCTGTCAATCAAACAATGTGGGCGGGACCGTATCCCTGCATCTTTACTTGTTCAGTTTGAGGAGCAGGTTTGGATCCTGGACTCCCGCCTCCTCATCTGACGGCGTCT
>NW_019525215.1:133876-148330 GCF_002814215.2 Seriola lalandi dorsalis | reverse complement strand
TGAGATGTTGGTGAAATGTTGGTGAGATGTTGGTGAGATGTTGGCGAGATGTTGGCGAGATGTTGGCGAGATGTTGGCGAGATGTTGGCGAGATGTTGGCGAGATGTTGACCAGATGTTGACCAGATGTTGACCAGATGTTGACCAGATGTTGGTGAGATGTTGGCGAGATGTTGGTGAGATGTTGGTGAGATGTTGGTGAAATGTTGGTGAGATGTTGACCAGATGTTGGTGAGATGTTGGCGAGATGTTGGTGAGATGTTGGTGAGATGTTGGTGAAATGTTGGTGAGATGTTGACCAGATGTTGGTGAGATGTTGGCGAGATGTTGGTGAGATGTTGGTGAGATGTTGGTGAAATGTTGGTGAGATGTTGACCAGATGTTGGTGAGATGTTGGCGAGATGTTGACCAGATGTTGACCAGATGTTGGTGAAATGTTGGTGAGATGTTGGCGAGATGTTGGCGAGATGTTGGTGAAATGTTGGTGAGATGTTGGCGAGATGTTGGCGAGATGTTGGTGAGATGTTGGCGAGATGTTGGTGAGATGTTGGTGAGATGTTGGTGCGGTGTTGGTGCGGTGTCCGTCTGTCCGGCCCCCAGAGGACCGATCCCTGTGTCTCTGGAGGTCAGAGTTCAAGTTGTTTGAATGTCCGCTGCAGAGAACACGTCGGCTGTGAACGCGACCTCAGACCAAACGGCAGAGTTTGAAGTCTCTTCTCAGAAACTAACACTTTGAAAAAAAAAAAAAATTACTGTAACAAGTCTTTGTATCGCAGCAGCGGGTCTCCCGTCTTTGAAGACGCTTAATTTGAATACTCCAGGGGGAGAAGAAGCTCAGAGTATTTGATCTCCAAGGTAAAACACGCTGCGCTGATGGGCTGAAGTGGAGGAGTTGAAGGTTATTAGATCGAATGGGTCTGGATGAGGCCGAGCTGTCGCGGGCGGTTTGAACGCGGCCGCTCTGAAGCCCTTGATGTCGACGGTGATGAGGGCGAGACGGGATTGGAGCTGAAGCCCGAGTCGACTTGCTTCAGATAGATTTTAGGCAATTAGAAACCCCGCTGAACGTGTGCACTCGGTGATTGACAGGTCATGTCTTGACTCTACGTGACCGGGGTGCTGGAAAGTGTGTGTGTGTGTGTGTGTGTGTGTGTGTGTGTGTGTGTTCTCAGAATATTGAGTGTGTATCATAGAATCTGTGTATTATCCAGCATTAGCAAACCAGTATAGATCACACACACACACACACACACACACACACACACACATGCAGCAGGGTTTGTATGGACACGTGCTCGGGGCAAACGAGGCGTTCACATGTAATCAGCTGGAGTGACCGTGGTGAGATGCCTCTGAAGTTCTGCCTCAGTTCGTCCGAGTGTGAAACCGCGTGAGGGCGACGGCGGCGGCGGCGGCGGCGGCGACGCGCAGAACATACGAGTTCCGGCTCAGAGACTAGAACCTGGTTTTATAAGAGTTTATGTGCAAGAATAACAATAATGAAAACAACCAGCTGTCGTTGCTCTTTGAATCTGATCAACTCCCATCTTTTGATTTTTGTTTTAAACATGGAGCAAAAACAAAAGTTTGGATTCATTGATTTAAATCAATGTTATAATAACAATATTAACTTTATTTATACAGCACTTTTCTCAAAGGTACAAAAGTGTTTCACACAAAAATAAAACCTAATAAAAGAGAATAATGAAAAGAGTAAAACAGCATAAATAAAAAACATAATTTATTAAACAAAAGGATCCGACGATAAATGAAGACAATCAATAAAATATGTACAAACAATAATTAAGGATAAAAGATTATCAATAAAACACATCAAACATCAGAGGCTGAGACAAAGAGATGTGTTTGAAGAAGAGATGTGTTATTTTAGTTGGTATTATAAATATTATAAATATTATAAATGATGCTGATGAAGCTTTAATGTTTTAACATCAAAACATCTGGAACCTCCTCTACGACACGATGCACATGATGCTACAGGAGCGGCTTTAAACATCCTGCAGAGGCTTTGTTGAACTTGATTATTTATTAGCAAATTAATTATTGATTATTGGTTAATTAAAAACTAAACAAACATATACAACAAATCAGGTCACTGGGACAAAAAAAACGTTCTTCGGAAAAAGATTTAGGCTACACAAGTGCCTTGATGTGCGCACACACACACACACACACACACACACACACACACACACACACACACACATACACACACACACACACACACGGCAGGGTCTCATTAGCTCCCAGCAGTCTGACTGGACTGAAGATCTTCTAACAAATGACTTCAGATAGAAACGACAGACTTGGTGTTAATTCAATCAGATTGGGGCCTCTGTTAAGTGCTCTGTGTGTGTGTGTGTGTGTGTGTGTGTGTGTGTGTGTGTGTGTGTCTGTATTAGCATTTGAAAGCTGTGTGTGAATTATTGAAGCATCTGAAAGACACCGGTGACATTTTCACCGCTGTTTCAGAATGACATGACAACGCTTTGATGATGAAACTGTGTGTGTGTGTGTGTGTGTGTGTGTGTGTGTGTGTGTGTGTGTGTGTGTGTGTGTGTGTGTGTGTTAACTATGAGTTCAAGTTCATTTTGTGTAGACAAGGAGACTCTATATACATGTAAGAATTTGTGTATGTACAGTATGTACAGTATATTTTTGCGCGTGTACAGTTTGTGGCTCAGGATTTCTGTGTGTGTGTGTGTGTGTGTGTGTGTGTGTGTGTGTGTGTTTTACGGCACTCTTACTGCACTCGCTCTCCTCCCTCTCGGGGGGCGTTCTTGATCTCCCAGCGGGATGTTTTTGATGAAGCGGCGGCGTCCCCTCAGAGCCGAGAGTTCGGCTGTGAGATAAAAGCGTCGTATAAACACTCGCACTTTACACCAGAAATCCTGATTGAGAAAGACGTGACGAGCTCCGCCACAGAAACACGCTCGTCAGCTCCACCAATGAGAGCCGGTCCTTCCTTGGAACGCACTCCGTCTACGTCTTTGGAAAAGAGAAAGTTTATCACTTGTTTTGTTGCTCAGGCTTTAGTAAATGTTCCCCTTCATTACAAGGAGACCTGAGTTTAAAGCTCCATTTAGTATAAAGGTATGATCAATTATAACAATTATTGATTGAATATAGATCAGCTTCTATATTAATACTGTGAAAGTATCAAAGCCTCAGTCCACAGAGAAATGCACACAGCCTGTATTCAGAAACTGAGCCTTAAAACCAGCCGTCAGGACTTCTGGAACTTTGTGATGTCACAACAAAGCAGTCACCAAGCCCCGCCCACCTGGACCCACCATCCAAACCTTGCAGGATTTGGTTTCTCTGAGTGTTTTTACCTGAAATCTGCTGTATTTTTATTGGATCAGTCAGAAAACAGTCAGTATTGACCCAGGAGCCGGATGTCGCCTCACCTACAGAGGCTCAAATAATTTGGCACAACAGCGTCCTAAATACAGCACGCCAGGTTTCCAGACTCGTGATGAACGACCGAGCCCCTGATCCAATCTGCCCAAGTCCGCACCTCCAGCTAAATCTGTCAGACACGTTTGGGCCGGAGTCGGCCCACGCTCGGTCGTCTGGAGCCAGAACACAGCTGACAGGTTCAGTGTGACTCAGCTCGCCACCTGCGCTCACACAGGTGACAGGATGAGGTCTGTGTGTACCTGAGCCCTCACGCCCACGTCGACCAAATGCCGACAGCGTTGTTCCTGCCGGGCTGCAGCCCCCCACCCCTCCCCCCACCCCTTACAGTAGTGATGAGTTTATTTTGGAACGGCGCTCAGCAGGTCACGGCGTTAGCCAAGCTAGCATGAGCCAAGCTGGCAGCGTGTGTGACCTACATTCTCACATGCCGGGCGGAGGCAGCGGCGGAGGTGTTGTGTTGTTCAGGCGGGTCGTCATGGAGCAGCACGGTGACTCAGCAAAGTATTTTGCCGAGGGTTCGAATCCAGGTCGCCTGCTTTTTCAAAGGGCGTCTAATTTTAGTCTGAGCGAGTTCGTCGTGTGCAAAGCAAATAATAAAAGGAATAAAAATGCATTAAAGACATTTATTGCAGAGAAAGAAAAGTAATAATGTTCTGTTGACACTTTAATATCAGAGTTACATGAACTTTCTTTTCCACAAAACACATTTTAACCAACAACAAAACATTTGATTTTAAAAGGTGCTGAAGTGAGAGAAGAAGAAAAACTTAGTGACTGATGACATTAATAAACTGAAGGCAAACTTTATAAACACCTCTTCTCGTTTTCTCGTCGTGGTGTTGTTGAACTAGTCCTTTAATCAGGTAATTTTCCCTTTGTAGCTGTAGTTAACAGTTAATCTGCCTCCTTTATTTATGTAAATGGAATGGAAAATATATTAGGAACACCTCATTATAGTTTAATTAACACCTCTGACTGTTTGTTAAGGTGGAATTTGTGGCAGAACTGTTCTTTTAGAGGACATTACCCTAGTCTGCATGTTAGTTAAACACTGACTTCATATTGCAGCCACTGTTATTTTAGCTCCGTCTGCCTGTCTGCCTGTCTGCCTGTCTGCCTGTCTGTCTGTCTGCAGGACATGTTCTCCATGTTTTCACATATAAACCTGGAACTGATGCCACATGAAACTGACTCATGTTTAAAACTGGAAACGTGACGCCGCTCGTTTTCGTCACTTCTGCTTTTTCCCGTCGTTCTCTGCTCATGTTGTTCTGCACTTTTATATACTGTCAGACACGCTGCTGTAACACGGCTTTTTTAATCACTTGTAATTTTGCTCACCTTTTTTTTCTGTGTGTGTGTGTGTATGTGTGTGTTTCACTTCAGGACATCTGTGAGGACATCTCGGACCATGTGGAGCAGATTCACGCTCTGCTGGAGACGGAGTTCTCCCTGAAACTTCTGTCCTACTCCGTCAACATCATCGTCGACATCAGGTGAGAGGAGACGCTCGCTGAGAGTTGGATGAGCTCATCATGTTCACATGTTCCTGTCTCCTGCTACTTGAAGTTTAAACAGTGTCAAACAGTCTCTGTCATGTGGATCATGAATCTCCTTCACGTCAGGGGAAAATACTCTAAACAAACCAAGAGTGTTTCTTCTTTATTGTTTTATATATTGATCAAATGTTCTCACTTCAACTTGAGCAGAAACTTTTCCAGCACTAGATAAACTACAAGAGTTGTGTTAAGAATATTTGCAAAGCTTTTACTTTTTACTTTTGCCTCTTCAGCAGTTTGTGATCAGACTTTGATCAGTGACGATAGATAGATACTTTATTTATAGTGAATGTATTCCGATCAGTTTTCTAACAAGTGATGAGGGAGACACTAATAATCTCTCCTTCCTATCAAACAAATGAATATGTCAAACATCAGACTGTAAAGTAAAAGTTTATTACTATGAAGCTGTTCAGAGACTCTGACAGTCAGGGCTGATATCTAACTGATTTCTCATCAATAATCAATAAGTGGTTGTGTGTGGTGGTTCAGGACGGTGCAGCTGCTGTGGCACCAGCTGAGAGTGTCGGTCCTCGTCCTGAAGGAGCGTCTGCTGCAGGGTCTGCAGGACTCCAACGGGAACTACACCCGCCAGACTGACATCCTGCAGGCCTTCAGCCAGGACCAGCACCAGGTGACACACACACACACACACACACACACAGATGATAACTTGCTCCTTATCTGTGCTGGTAATTTTAAAAAATGAATCTTTTACGTCACAAGAAGCAGCCACATGAATAAAACTTTACTTATTGTTTTATAGTAAACAGTTTTAATAAGCCTCTGACCTCATTGACCTCATTGACCTCATTGACCTCCATTGTCAGATGTTAACGTGATGAATTCTTCCTGTCCAGACTCGTCTGGACGCTCTGACCGAGGTGGATGACTGCGGTCAGCTGACCATTCGCTGCAGCCAGGACTACTTCTCTTTAGACTGCGGTATCACGGCCTTTGAGCTGAGCGACTACAGCCCGGGTGACGAGCCTGACGCCCGGGGGGCGGAGCCAGACGCCCAGGACGCTTCCGAGGAGCAGGAGCAGGAGCTCGATCGAGCCCCCGACCTGAACCCGGAGCTGGGGTCAGCGGAGAACGAAGGACCCTGCTCCTCAAACCCTGAGCTCCACAGCAGTTTACCTGAACTCACCGCGGCCAGTGACCTCACAAACCACAACCATTCTATGTCAATGTTACCCACAATGCAATGCAGCATGCCCAGCCACAGTGAAAGTGCGAAGCGCCCGCTGCAGGGTGTGAGCCACAGCACCGAGGTGTCGCCCACTCAGCCGTCGCTCCCCAAGAGAGCCGCCCTGTTCTCAGACAGAGGAACCGGCGTGCAGGACTCCAGGGGAGGCCTGGGGAAGAACAGCCCGCTCTCTGGGCTCCAGTTCCAGGCCGAGCTGAGCAGAAGCACCCCCTCTCTCATGGATCCTCCGGACCGATCCAAGTTCTGGTTGGAACTGGACTCGGTTTATCCAGAAAATGTTTCTCAGTCCTACGAGAGCCTGCAGGTTGGTGCTTTTACTGACACCTCAAAGATATTCACAGGTCTTTCTGCGTGCTCAGAGGGAGGAGTCTGTTGTCAGGGGAGACGTCTTTTAAACTTCCTTTTTTTTATGTTGTATTTGTTGTTTTTTTATGGAAATGAATTGATTAAAAACTAAAAATGTTTGTCTCCATATTTAACATGTGCCGAGCTTTGGTCCAATAACCAGCGTTAATAAGTTACATGTTGTTCAGTTCAGTTCAGTGTTTCTGATGTGTGTTTACGTTTGATCATCTGTCTCGTCATTAAACCGGAGCGGCCTCTCACTCGCTCCCTTTCACTCGCTCCCTTCCACTCCACAGGTCATGAACGGGCGAAACCTGCAGAGGAACCACGTGAGCTCCAGACACGGCGGACGCTCAGAGGGGCGTCAGCAAAGACCGCCGACCGAGCAGAGGAGCTCATCTGCGGCCGGACCGACCGCCGACGCCCCCCCGCCTCCGCAGGACCCGGCGTCTCCGGATGGAACGTGGAAACAAATGGAGAAGACGCAGAAGGAGACACACACACACAGCGAGGGGGACTCCGACTCCTCGTTGCCCTCCCCCATGAGGGAGCGGGTCCTCTCCTCAGACCTGGAGGCGTCTGGAGAGGAGTCGGACCCCCGACCACCTCCCGGCAAGGCGGCGGTCTGGATCGTGAAGCGCCAGGGGCCGAAGGTGAGGGTTTCCTCTGGGTTTGTCTGGGAGAGTTCGGAGAGTTGTTTTCAAAGTGTGTTTTTGTGAGAGAGAGGGACACAGACTTCAGACCACCTCAGATTCCTTCCACTGAAATCTACTTCATTTTAAGATGCAGTTTTCTAAAGCTCAGTCATTCCTTATTATTACGGCCCTGACTTTCCTTCAATAGAGAAAAGAACCTTTAATTATTATTACAGACGTTATTCTTTAATACTTTCGCTTCGGGAAATTTTGACCAACTGGAACCTCTTTGAATTTTACACACACACATGTTCATCAGCTTCTTAAATACTGATCTTGATCTTCTGTGTTTTACCTGCATAAAATAAAGTTCTGAATGTCTGATCGTAGAACACAGCTCTGATCAAGCAGTCGATTAAACTCGTTAACAGTTAACGAGCAGGATCGTGTGCGTCCTGTGTTCTCCTCCTGCAGGGGGGCCAGGGTTCGTCAAAGGCCAGTCCGGACCGGGAGCACTGGTACGGGTCCGAGGAGTTCCTGGCTCTCCCGGCTCAGCTCCGTAAGACTGAGATGCTCGCCATGAAGCTGGAGAGTCTGGCTCAGTCCATCCCGCCGGTCCGTCCACACTTCACAGCAGCTTTCTCACTCTGCATTTGGTCACGTGACCGCCTTTAACGACCTTTAACCTTCTCCTGCAGAGGCCCGGAGACTCTACCCAGGAGGCTTTGCAGGATGTGGACGACTGGGACCTGACGGAGCTCAACCCGGACTGGGACGTGGGGGACACTGTGAGCAGTGTGGGGGAGAGCGGGGACGACGTTCCCTCCCCCCTCCCCCCGCTGGTAAATAACAGCACGTTTTATCCTTTCATGTGTAAATACTGACGGAGGCTTTGTTGATCAGACCGTGACGTTCTCCCCCCTCCCTCTCTCTCCCCCTCTCTCCCCCCTCCCCCAGCTTCCTTACAGACGAAACCTGGTCAGCCGCTTCAGCCCCACCTCCTCCAGCGATATAGCGCCATCAGTGGGAGAAAGCATAGAGTCCGGCCCCTTGAGCGACCTGCAGTCCGAGGACGACGACGAGGGCCGGAGGTCGGCGGACATCCACCTGCAGCCGACGGCGCCTCTGGTGGACGGACGCAGAGGTGCGTCCCTGGTGCACCAGCTGCTGGAGGACATTCAGAGTCAGGACAAGGACCCCGACATCTGGAGGAAGATAGAGGTATGACGTGTTGCTCTGTCGTGCTCGTTTTCCCCAAAGCTTCATTTCATGTTGATGGTTAATGAACAGAAGCCTTGTTGATGTCGGAGCGGCAGCCATTTTGTTTTTGGGTTGTCTTCGTCCGTCTCGTTGTCGTGGAGACGATCTCTCAGTGACGCCTTGAGGGAACTTCTTCAAATTTAGCACAAACATTCACGAGGACTCAAGGGTGAACTGATTAGATTCTGGTCGTCAAAGGTCAAAGGTCGAGGTCACGGTGACCTCACCAAACACTTCTTACCTTTAGTCTCAAAATATTCACACAAATAGTTCCTACTTTCTCTGGATAAACAGGATGGAACCTGGAACTAGTCTGAGTGGCGGAGGGATACGGCCGCGAGGAGGTGGCTCTAATTTGTTACTTTACTTAAACTACTGAAGCTGCTTCGTCTTCCTCATCCTCCTCATCCTCCTCATCCTCCTCGTCCTCCTCATCCTCCTCATCCTCCTCGCCCTCCTCCTCGTCCTCCTCCTCCTCCTCCCCCTCCTCCTCATCCTCCTCCTCATCCTCATCCTCATCCTCCTCCTCCTCGCCCTCCTCCTCATCCTCCTCCTCCTCCTCCTCTTCCTCCTCCTCCTCTTCCTCCTACTTCACTGTCTCGGTCAGACAAACACCACCAGCTGCTTTTTAGCGCCGCTCCTCCAGGAGCACCTGAAGCCTCCGACTGGTCACCTGTTCGAGGTGTTTTAGCTTTAGCCATTAGCGCGTTTCTGCAGAGAAATCCCTGCACAGGTTGAACCAAACTCACCGCCGCTCTTCCTCCCTCACTGCAGCTGTGTTGATGGATTGGAGGTCTGGTATCGGATCGTCCCGTGGCCCCCGTTAATTCATCACCTCACTTCTAAAGGTCACGTTTGATTGGCAGGCGGATTATTGATGAGACTGCCCGGTGAACTAATCAGTCATATCTGTCATATCGAATATGGTGAAATGTCAATAGCTCTGGGGATTCGTCCTCCTCGCTGCTGCTCCTTTAATTAGCGCTATAAAGAAGCTCTGCCGCCTCTAATATTTTTTATTGTTTTATTCTGTTCAGATTGCTTCACTCCCCTCTCCTTTACTATTCTATTCTTACCTTTTACTTCCCCGGAAACATTTTACTTTGCTGCTGTGACATCCCAGTTTCCCCCCGGGGATCAATGAAGTTCACCGTTTCCTTCTTATCTGGAGTTAGCCGGGGTCAGGGCCCCGCAGACAGAATTAGACCGCCGTAATACGATTATCAGGGAGGATGATCAGGATATCTGAGGATCCAGTCCCTGAATTAAAGGCCCCGCCGTGCGAAGGGGGACGTCCTTGGAACCGGGGATCGGTGACCTGGAAGTGCGTGGGTCAATCCCCACATCAAACTGTGTCCTTCATATTCGCAGAGTCAAATTAGATCCTCTGCATTAATATTCAGAATTAATGATGATTTGACTGATGAAATGTCAAAGCTGTCCCCGGCTCGGTCTCAGCAGTCTGAGGAAACGTTTCCTTCGCCCGCAGCGTCTTGTTAGTTCAGGCAAGTTGATAGAATCATAATCGTGTGCGAGACTCTTCCTGCTGCGTCGCCGTCAGAAAAACCAGCTTCATTTTAAATCCCAGAGGAAGAACCAAAGATGCAAAAGACGCCAAATATTTCAGATGTGGAAAGAAACACAAGGATTTCAGCATTTATAGGAAATAGATTCACAGTTGTATTTGACAGAAGAGGCGCTGGAAGAATTAAATTCTATAAACTTTATTTGTCACATAGAGAAGAAATCAGATGAACACAGAAATACACACGTGTGAGAAAACTACATATTAAGAAAAACAAACACTAAACTACATGTAACTAACCTGCAGCTCAGCAGCTGCTTCATGTCTGATGTCTCTGATCCGACACGTTCACAGTTACACAGCGTCACACAGGCATCCTGTCCTCTGATTTAATCTTCTCCACTTCACCTTCTTATTACTGGTAATCGTTATTAATTCAACATTAAAGATTATTATTTCATTTAAGCCTTAAACGAGCTCGTTCTCTTTCTCTTGGATTCTGAGAGAATTTAAATTATTTCTCTGAAGATGTTTCATGAAAAGCTGCTCAGGAACAAAATGTCTTTCCCTTGTAAAAGCAGCGTCTGCGCTCGGTCGGGTGCGGCTAGAAATCTTTCCCCTTCCCTCGTGGACTCCCCCGAACGTCTCAGACCCGATGAGTATCTATAATCCCCGACACGTTCAGGGCCCTGCGCTGCTTCCCCTGAATCATTCAGATCCCCTCTGGCACTCGCTGGGTTGGTGTGGTCTGAGTGAAAAAATAAAATAAAATAGTTAGCCTCATTAAATGCCAAAATGTAAAGTACAGAGTTTGGAGTTAATATATATACAGATGCAGAGTGAGCAGGAAAGACTGTTCTTAAACTGCTTCTTATAAAATATTGAGAAAGAAACACACATTCATAAATGAGCTTTAACACAAAGTCAACATAAAAGAAAAAAATCCTGAATTATAAAACAAAACACATAAAAACTGTCAGGAATTATGCTGTGCTGTCTCGCACATGACACCTTGTGTTAACCACGCACACACACTAAAAACACACACACACACACACACACTCCTCGTTCCTCTCTGCTCCTGGGTAATTAGCTGATTAGCTGCTTAATTAGCAGCATGTAATCATGGCGATGGATGAGCTGCCTAATTGAGGAAGTGAAGAGAGGAGAAGAGTCGTCTCAGTGTGGAGGATGACATTCTGTCTCTGCGCCGACAGTCTCCGCTGAATACAAGCCGGCACAACGAGATGGAAAGAAAAATCATCCGTCCAGGGAGGAGAAAGTGCGGGAAGATCAGCGCCCGAGCAGAAATGAATCAAATCCAGGAGCGGGGGCAGAATATGATCTGTGGAAGAACTCCGGTCTCCACGGACTCGCTCGTGTTTGTTGCTGGAGTGGAGGAGATTTGATCGGAGTAGAGACGAGCAGAAAGTCATTGAATCTGACGTCTGAGCTGGTCTGTGTACGGGAGAGGAAATCAGTTAGCTTTGCTGTCCGGAGAAAACATCGACCTTTAATCTTTTCACGATGGAGCCGTGCGATCTTAAAGAGTAAATGAAGAACATATCCACTGGTTTTAATTCATGTAGTGTCAGTATGAAGAATTCGTTTCAGTAGCAATGAAACTTGAAAAGCTTCGTTAGATCTGATCCGGGTTTATCTGGATTTTAACGTCATTTCTGAATTGAAATCACTTAGAAACAGAGTTCAGTTACTCTTTAAAGGGTCGGAGAAAACATCTCCTCCTCCACCTCTACACAATGCAAGTGAACAGACTTTGTTTTGTGGCGCTAACAGCCTCGAAATTTAACATTTAAAATAACAAGACGAGGTCAAAGCCTACTGTTAGTCTGGAAATTGAAAACTCGTGAGGAACAACTGCTGGAAAACGGAAAAGCTAAATGTGGCTACATGATGTAATACTCTGATTAGCATATTCATGGCGTCATTGTAGTGGTCGTGTCAGCTGGTTGATCTGTTCTCTCTGTGCTCACAGTGTTTTAATACAGCTGAATTTTTCTGTTACCGTTGTCAAGACAACGGGGAAAAAAACTCAAAAAGTCTGTGAAATATGAATATGTGAAATTAGAAGTTTATACGCTTCTGTTTTTATTACTGAGCCGAGGTGAAATTTAAAAACGTTTTTCTCAGCACCAGAAAATCATTCCCTCATTTTCAACGTGAATATAAATAAATTCAATATTTAATATTAATCCGACCGTTGACGCGTAATGTACTGAATGAGTCTGCGTTCGTATCCATCACTCCTCTGTTAACGACAGTGACTTCAGGTTCCTACAAAGACGTCATCAACACGAACAAACACGAAGTTCACTGCGTCTGTTACCATGGCGTCTGTGTCGACTCACAATCACCTTGACAACAGGACACCGCTGATTGGACACAACGTTTCCCCTCTTCACCATCAAACTTTATTAGTTTTAAAAAGCTGATCAGAAACACTTGTTCACCCTGGAGTCTGTTTGTTTCAGACCTTCCCTGTATTCGTGGCTCTTCCTCCTTCACGTTGCCTCCGCTGCTGTTGGACATGAATATTTTATCTGAGACTTTCTTTATTTTTTTTTTCCTCCCCCTTTGACCGTCTAGACGGTGTTGTCTCGACCTTGACCTCCTCATCGTTTGTGATGTTGGAACCGATCCTCCCATAATCTGCGTCCACGTCACGTAAATCTGCGGCTTGTGTTGTGAAAGTTTATGAGAGCGACGCAGGAAATATACACACACCCAAACCCAGAGTTCCTCACTGTGCCGTTTGGGCCGCGGCGCCTGAAGCGCATTGAAATTCCTCCTGAAAGCAGAAGGAAAGCAGGCAGAGAAACAGGCCATCGGTTAGATAAGTGTCCTACACGTCATGTGATCACATTGTATGTGCTGTCTGGGCCGGCGTCGGCGTCCTCAGTGTGAGGTGTCTGTGTGTTTGGCGGCTCTGCGGCACGCCGGCCTATCTGCGAGCAGTGGGAGACAGACAGACAACAGACTCACATCAACACTTGTCTGATTGGCCCGGCGGGAGGGCGGGGACGCCCACCGACAGCAGAGAGGATAGGAAAATAAGAGAAGGGGGGGGGGGTTTCTTTTGTGTTTCTATAGATAAACAGGTTAAGGAGGAGGGAAAGGTAAAGCAGCAAGTGAAGACACGTTTGTTTGCAGAGTTGTACAGCGGAGTCACAACAAGTCTTCAAGCTCATCAGAAACCTTTTGGAAAATGTAAAAACTTTATTCACTTTATTATCGTTGGTTATGGTTTTCTCAGGGACACGTCGAGGCGTGACTCTAATATTCAATGATGCAGAAAGAAAACAAATCAATCCCTGATGAAAACAATTACATTCAAAAACATTAAGATTTAAAACATTTTAAAACATATTTCTGAATTGTCCCGGTGTTAGAGGTTATTCCATGTACATATGTTCTGCTAACAGCTGATTTAAGGTTTAAAATGTTTCTTCAGCAATGGTGAAAAAATGCTGACCAATAAAAAATAAACCAAATCCTGCAAGGATTGGATGGTGGGTCCAGGTGGGCGGGGCTTGGTGACTGCTTTGTTGTGACATCACAAAGTTCCAGAAGTCCTGACGGCTGGTTTTAAGGCTCAGTTTCTGAATACAGGCTGTTATCATGCTGATGTTAGCGCCGCTATAACAGCATCACGGAGCGGCTCACATGGATGGAAACCGGTGTTGTTTATATTCTACATCACCTGTCAACGTGTAAATCTCAGTTCGCCACACGTCCATAACGTGTGAACGTCGTTCACTAACAAGAAGACGTTTTACAGAAAATGCAGAAGACACTGAAACCTGTCGAATAAATAAAATAACTTTAGAAATATAATTTTCTTTCAAATTGAAAAATTTTAATTCAAATAATTAAAATTGATCATTTTTGAATGTAGGTTTTACTCTCTATCTGTCAAACATCCAACAGCTGAATGTGTCATAATAATCAGTTAACACTCATCCAGAAGGTGTGTGTGTGTGTGTGTGTGTGTGTGTGTGTGTGTGTGTGTGTGTGTGTGTGTGTGTGTGTGTGTGTGTGTGATTGATGACATTAACATTGTGGAGCTTTAGAGATGACTCTATCCCCACGGCGACAGACAGCTGGTAGTGGAGGGGTCTCCCAGGGACGATCTCAGAGACGCAGTCAGGTGTGACGGACGGACGGTCTCTCTCTCTCTCTCGCTCTCTCTCTCTCTCCCTCTCTCTCTCTTCACTCCTTCTCTTCCTTCCTCTTTATCTTTTCATCAGTGTCTTCTAACCCGACCGCCTTTCACTCTCTCAGCAAAATAATTCGAAACACACCAAATGAAATTCATAGCAGAGAAATACATAATGCGCCTCGTCCAGATTCTACCCAGAATTCAGCTGCACAGGTTCCATGTTTTCCATTAAAAACCATTTTAATGAATTTCTAATCAAACTTTCCTCCCCTTGAGTTCTTTCATTCCGGCCCAGCA
>NW_019525215.1:128876-131376 GCF_002814215.2 Seriola lalandi dorsalis | reverse complement strand
GTAATATCCAGATCTCAGGAGCGGCCGTTAAAGGTAAACTGTGTCATTACGTTGCTTTTATAAACGTCATGTAAAAGCGCGGCGGTGCTGCGGAGACGCCCAGCAGAAATCACATTATCCTCATTTTAATATTTTCTTAAAGTGAAAATCAAATTCAGAACTTCCCAATGGCACTAACACCCAGACTCATCTCACAGAACGTACGGTTCAGGTCTGATACTGATTTAAATCCAATCCAGGCGTCGTTACGTTTCCGTCAGAACGGGTTTGAGATGAAACACATTCCTGGTAAATGAAGACGGAGGAGGAAGCGTCTGTCTTTGTCCCACACAGGTGGAACTGACCTGACACCAGATCTTAAATGTTCTGGTGTTTATTGTGTTGTAAAGACGACTAGGACAAACTGGACGACCTTTTGTTTGAGGAGGACGTTCTGTTTCACATGTTTAGTTTCTGTCTGTAAACTCTGTCTCTTCAGCCGTCACCTCCTCTTTTCACCTTTGTTAAACCTCCTCCTCCTTCACCTCCATCAACTGCAGGTTTAAACTCCTTCTTTCAGCTGTCTCCTCTGCTCCTCTTCAGGAGTGCGGTGGATGTAAGAGGAGACCAATCTCCTCTGTTGATCTCCTGTAATTGAAGCTCTCCTCTGACTCTCTTTAAGTGGCGTCGGTTCCCTCTCAGTCCTCCTCCTCTCAGCCAGTAGGTGGCAGTAGCTCTCCACCGAGCGACGAGCGCTCCTTCTTCTCCCTCTGTTGTTTTTCCTCCTCGCCGTCGTCTCCGTCCATCTGTCTGTGTGCTCTCATGAAGGACAAGCTGCCAGCGATGGAGACGTACATGTTCAGCTCTCCAGTGTCACTAACACCGCTCCATCTCTCTTTTATTCCCTCGCTTCATCTCTTCATCTCTGCGTCTCTTTATCTCTTTATCTGCCTTTTTTTCTGTCACTTATTTCCTTGTTTTTGTTTGTTTTTTCCTCTATTACCACGTCTCCTTTCCTCCTCTTTTCCTTCTTTTATCTCTTGTATATTTCTCTTTTCTCTTCATCTCTCTCTCTCTCCATCACTTCTCTTTATTTCCACTTTTCACCGTCTTTCACTCTGTTATTTTTTAAATCTCCTCTCGTATTTTCCTCCGTGTTGGTCCGTGTCTTTTTCCCTCCTCTCTCTCTGTGTTTGTCCTGATGTGTGTTTACCTGTTACGTCCGGTGGGTCTCCTTTTTGTTCCTTCTGTCCTTGAATTAATTCATCTCCTCTCCTCTCCTCTCCTCTCCTCTGTCCTTGTTACCTGTTGGACATTTCTTTCTTTCTTTATTTCGAGTATTTCCTTTGTTTTTCTTCGACTATCTTTTATTTTCTGTTTTTTCTCCTTTTTCTGCTTCCCTCTGTTTCCTGCTCTTCCTCTCATCCCTGTGTCCTCTGCAGTGTTTCCTGTGTTCTGAGTCCAGTCGCTCTGGACAACAGTTTTTATTCATATTAATTCATGATATTAATTATTTTTTTTAAATGCATTGGACTAAATTTTCTCTCTCTCTCTGTGTCTCTGTGCCTCTCTCGTCCCCAGTGCTTCGTGCAGCAGTTGGACGGGTTCATCTCGTGGCTGCAGGAAGCGTTGGACAGCACGGAGAACTGGACTCAGCCCAGACAGGAGCTGGACAGCCTGAGGGTGTACCTGGACACACACCTGGTGAGAGCGCACACACACACACACACACACACACACACACACACACACACACACACACACACACACACACACACAGCAGGAAGCCGTTCACTGTGAATCACGAGTCAGGAAACAAGCTGCAGCTGCAGAGCGGCGCTCAGAGACGCAGCAGAGGAGGAAGGTTCAGCTTCACGCAGACACGCTCTGACGACCTGGCGCTCGCTCTGATTCCCTCAGAAGCTCCGAGTGTGAAACAGCTGATTGTTGTGGTCAGTCCTGCTGCAGTGCTTCGTCACCTGCCAGCGCCGTGACAACACGCAGAAACACCTGAAGCTTCAGGTCTGTGACAGGAAGGAGAGACTTTTCATTTTCAGTGTTTGTTTCTTCACTTCTTCTCCTCCCCCGTCCTCACAGAGATACAACAGCACGACACTCTGTCAGAGCGCAGATACAATTAAATATACATGTACATAATTACTATGTACCAACACATCTATAGACAAATTGCACACACTGTTGTATGAACATACATTTGCATACATGCATTTAGATACATGCATATCAATGTGTCCATGTGCCACACACACACACCTGTGTGTTAGCTGAACTCCACCAGTGGCGTTGCACCCACCGCTGTTTCCTGTTTGTTGCCTCTCTGTGATAAACGCCGCCTCGATTCTTCTGTAAGAAGAAACTCCGTCGGTCGCCTGGAGTCTCACTCGCCGCCGACGTGTTGTTTTTGTCAGTGTGATAAACGCTCCGGGTTCAGATCCACTAACTCAGGACCGTGTTAATATGTATGTAGCACAGACGCAGCAACGCGATGGAGACGCACGCA